>NC_134452.1:1212056-1250367 GCF_030867145.1 Opisthocomus hoazin | reverse complement strand
TGACGCCGTGGGTAGGCGGGGCTTGGCACCATGGGCTGTTCCCCACCGATAGAGGGCGGAGTTTTCCGCCGGGAGAGGGCGTGGCGCTGACAAAGGGCGTGGCCTGCCGCCGGGGAGGCGGGGCCTCCCAGCACAGGTGGTCTGCCGCCGGCAGGGGGCGGGGCTCGACTCCGTGGGCGGTTCCCCACCGGCAGAGGGCGGGACTTGGTGCTGGGTGAGGGTGTGGTGCTGGGAAGGGGCGGGGCCTGCCGCCGGGGAGGCGGGGCCTGCCGCTGGGGAGGCGGGGCCTCCCAGCACAGGTGGTCTGTGCCCCCCCCACCCCCTTCCCCCCCCAGACCCTGATGAAGGTGGCGGCGCAGAACCTGGTGCAGAACTCCAGCATTGACAACGGGGCAGTGAGTGACGTCCCCAGTACCCCCAGTCCCATCCCAGTGCTCCCAGTACCCCCCAGTCCTGCTTCAGTACCCCCCAGCCCCACCCCAGCAGTCTCCAGTACCCCCAGTATCGTCCCAGTACCCCACAGTCCCACACTACCACCCCCTGGTCGCATCCCAGTACCCCCCACTCCTGCTCCAGTACACCCGAGTCCTGCCCTAGTACCCCCCAGCCCCATCCCAGTATTGCCCAGTACCCCCAGTACCCCCCAGTATCATTCCAGTACCACCCAGTCCCACACCAGTGCCCTGAAGTATCCCCCAGTCCCACCACAGTACCCCCCAGCCCCATTCCAGCGCCCCCCAGTACTGCCTAGCCCCATCCCAGTACACCCCAGTCGTGCCTGAGTACACCCAGTCCCATCCCAGTACCCCCAGTATCCCCTACTCCCACCCCAGTACCCCCCAGCCCCACCCCAGTGACTCCCCAGTCCCATCCCGGTCCTTCCCCAGTCCCCCCAGTACCATCCTAGCGCCCCCCAGCCCTCCCCCCCTGCCTCCCAGTCCCCGCTGCAGCCCCCCAGTCCGTTCCCAGTGTTCCCCAGTGCCCCCCCGGGGCGGCGGGGGGGGTGACGGGGGCCCCCCCGGCAGGAAAAGCGCCGACGGGGCCCTGCAGCGCTTCGACAAGAGCCTGGAGGAGTTCTACGCCCTCTGCGACCAGCTCGAGCTCTGCCTCGTGAGTGACCCCCCGGGACCCCCTGCTGGGGGCCCCCCCCGGACCCCCCCAGCGCCGTCCTCACCCCCTCCCCAGCCCCCAGCTGTGTCCCCTGTGCTGGGACCCCCCCCGGGACCCCACAGCATGGGCCCCACGGACGCGGGTGCCCCCCCAGACCCCCTCTTCCTTAACTCTGTGGCCCCCCCAGCTCTGTCCTCGCCCCCCTCCCCACCCCCCCGACCTTGTATCTGTCCCTCCCGCCCCCCCCCACTGTGTCCCCTGTGCCGGGACCCCCCAGTGCAGGCCCCACGGATGTGGGTGCCCCCCCAGATCCCCTCTCCCTTAACTCTGTGGCCCCCCCAGCTCTGTCCTCACCCCCCTCCCCACCCCCCCGATCTTGTGTCCGTCCCCGGCGCGCCGTGCCCCCCCGTGACCCCCCCCGTGTCCCCCAGCGCCTGGCCCACGAGTGCCTCTCGCAGAGCTTCGACAGCGCCAAGCACGCCCCGGCGCTGGTGCCGGCGGCCCCCAAGGGCGAGGGGGGGGCCGGCGAGACCCTCCCCTACACCCAGTACCTGCCCCTCATCAAGGCCCAGATCGCCGGCGCCAAGGACATCCACAACGCCCTGCTCGAGGGGGCCAACAAGATCACCGGCAAGCTGCCCCCCCCGGGGGGGCCCTGAGGGGCTGGGGGGGGCCCCGCGGGGGTCGCAGCCCCCCCCAAACCTCCCGCGGGGGTCTCAGGGCGGCCGCGGGGCGGGCTGGGGGGCCTTGGTGCCCCATGCTGAGCGCAGACACGGTGCGTGGAGGGGTCCCGCCCCCCCCGGGGGGGCCCTGAGTGTTTTGGGGGGGCCCTGCAGGGGTCACAGCCCCCCCCCCCCAGCCTCCCACGGGGGTCTCAAGGGGGATGAAGGGGGCTCGGGGCATCCCGGTGCCCGGCGTGGGGGTCTGAGTGTGGATGGGGGGGGGGTCCCGGTGCTGGGGGTTGGGGGGGTTGACCCCCGCGGGGGGGGGGGGATCAGTGGGAAGGGGGGAGGCGGCGGGGCTGGACCCGCCCCGGTTCTGGGGGGAAAACGTCTGCTTTTTGGTCAATAAACTGGTTTTTCTCTGGTACCGGCTCTTCTGTGCTCACGGCGCTGGGGGGGGGGGGGGGGTGCGCCTGGCCGCGCCGCCTTCGCCTCCCCTTGTTTGTCCCCTCCGCGGCGCCGTCGCCCGCTGCCCATCAGGGCACGTGACCGCGGCCGGCCCCGCCGCCGCCTCTCGCGAGAGCCGCCGCCGCGTCACGTGACAGGACGGCGGCTCTCGCGAGAGGCGGCGGCGGGGCCTGGACCGGGAGCGGGGCCTGGCCGGGGTGGGCCGAGGGCCGCGCCGCGGCGGGAGCGGGGCCGGCAGCGGAGCGGGGCCGCGGCCGGGCGAGGGGCCGGGCCGGGGCCTAGCGCGGAGCGGGGCCGCCCTCCCCTCCGGGGTAAGGTGGCGGCGGGGCCTCCCCGGGGCTGCGACCGCCCCCGTGACACCCCCCGGGGTCAGGTCTGGGGCTCGGGCCCATGGTGGGGGGTCCCGGTAGGGCCGTTCCGGGGCGTGGGTCTGCGCCGGGGGGGGTCCCTTCCAGCCCCGGGACACCCCGGACCCCCCTGGGACACCCCCAGACTCCCCCGCTCATCCCCTGGGGACAGCTGCAGACCCCCCGGGACACCCTTAACTCCCACTGCTCACCCCCCGGGACACCCCCCAGACCCCCTGGTACCCCCCCGGAGCGCTCTTAGACCCCCCCGGGACACCCCAGACCCCACTGCTCACCCCCCGGGACACCCCCAGGCCCTCCTGGAGCACCCCCAGACCCCCCCCGGGACACCCCCAGACCCCACTGCTCACCCCCCGGGACACCCCCAGGCCCTCCTGGAGCACCCGTAGACCCCCCCCCGGGACATGCCCAGAGCCCCTAGACCACCCCAGACCCCCCCAGGACACCCCCAGACCCTCCTGGAGCACCCGTAGACCCCCCCCGGGACATGCCCAGACCCCCTAGACCACCCCAGACCCCCCCAGGACACCCCCAGACTCTCCTGGAGCACCCGTAGACCCCCCCCCGGGACATGCCCAGAGCCCCTAGACCACCCCAGGCCTCCCCAGGACACCCCCAGACCCTTCTGGAGCACCTGTAGACCCCCCCCCGGGACATGCCCAGACCTCCTAGACCACCCCAGACCTCCCCAGGACACCCCCAGGCCCTCCTGGAGCACCCATAGACCCCCCCCAGGACATGCCCAGACCCCCTAGACCACCCCAGACCCCCCCAGGACACCCCCAGACTCTCCTGGAGCACCCGTAGACGCCCCCCCCGGGACATGCCGAGACCTCCTAGACCACCCCAGACCCCCCCAGGACACCCCCAGACTCTCCTGGAGCACCCGTAGACCCCCCCTGGGACATGCCCAGAGCCCCTAGACCACCCCAGACCTCCCCAGGACACCCCCAGACCCCAGCGTTCGCCCCTGGGACCCCCCCATCTCCCCCCAGATCCCCCAGCGCCGCCATGTCGGACAGCGACGACAGCAACTTCTCGGAGGACGAGAGCGAGCGCAGCAGCGAGGCCGAGGAGGCTGAGGAGAACGAGGTGAGGCTGAAGGCTGCAGCCGCTCGGGGGGGGCTGTGTGTGTGTGGGTGCTTTCCCTTACGACCCCCAGACCCCCCCAGGCCGAGGAGGAGCGCGCCAGCGTGGCCGGCAGCGAGAAGGAGGAGGCCGAGGAGGAGGAGGAGGAAGAAGAGGAGGAGTACGATGAGGAGGAAGAGGAGGAAGATGATGATCGACCGGCCAAGAAGCCGCGTCACGGCGGCTTCATCCTGGATGAGGCCGGTGAGCTGCGGGGGGCATGGGGGGGGTTTGGGGGGGTCGCTGCCACCCCCCCGGCCCCGCTCACCGCCCTGACCCCCCCCAGACGTGGATGACGAGTACGAGGACGAGGACCAGTGGGAGGACGGGGCCGAGGACATCCTGGAGAAAGGTGAGGGCCCCCCCACGGCTTCGGGGCTCCCCCCACGGCTTCGGGGCTCCCCCCGTGTCCCTTCCCCGCCCCCAAGGCCTGAGGAAGAGGACGGAGGCACAGCTCTTGGGGGGGCCAGCGGGCACCCTCTGCCTCTTAACCCCCCCCCCAGCCCCTTTTCCCCCCCCGAAACCCATCGCCGGGGGCGGGAGGGCCAGCGCGTCCCCCCTACCCCCCGCTGTCCGTCCGTCCGTCCCCCCCCCGTGTCCGTCAGCACATCTCATCCGCGCTCGCCTGGGGTTTTATTTTGCTTTTGTTCCCCCCCCCCCCCCGCCTGCCCCCGTGCCGCCGCCTGGAGTTTGATTCCGTCCCCTTTGTTCCCCCCCTCACCCGCGGGTGGTTTTGCCGCTATTATTTGCTCCATTCTCCACCGTCTCTCCTTCCTCCCCAGCAGAAGAGATCGAAGGTAAGCCCACCTCACCCCACCGCCCCCCCCCCATTTCCCCTCGGGGTCTGTCCCCCCACCCCCGGCGCCGTCCCCCGGCGCCGAGATCCCGACCTTCCTCTTCCTCGCAGCTTCCAACATCGACAACGTGGTGCTGGACGAGGATCGCTCCGGCGCCCGGCGGCTGCAGAACCTCTGGAGGTGACGGCGGCTCCGTCCGTGTGTCCGTCCGGCTGTCGGGGGCTGCGCTGACATCGTCCCCCCCCTCCCCCCAACCTTTTCTCTCCGCAGGGACCAGCGTGAGGAGGAGCTGGGCGAGTATTACATGAAGAAATACGCCAAGTCCTCGGTGGGAGAGACGTGAGTCGCCGGCCGCAGCGCGGCGGGGAGCGGCCCCCCCCTCCCACCCCCCCCCTCCTTTGCGTTATTTTTTTATCATTTTCCCATTTTCCCAGCGTTTACGGCGGCTCCGACGAGCTCTCGGATGACATCACGCAGCAGCAGCTGCTGCCCGGAGTCAAGTGAGTCCCACAGAGTGGGGGGGGGGCGGGGAACCCCCGTGATTTTGGGGGGAAAAAGGTGCAAATGGCGACGAGGCACCCCGTAACGGCATTCCCCTCTCTGCCCCCGCGCAGGGACCCCAATCTCTGGACTGTGAAGTGCAAGGTGGGTGCTGGGGGGGGGCGCAGGGCCGGGCTGGGTGCGACGTGGGGGGGCCACGCACCCTGAAACCTCGTTTTTGTCCCCAGATCGGCGAGGAGCGCGCCACGGCCATCGCCCTCATGCGCAAGTTCATCGCTTACCAGTTCACCGACACGGTGAGGCCGCGGGGCGACGGCCGGCGAGGAGGGGGGGGGACACCGTGGTGTCCCCAGCGCGTCCCCAACGCCTCCCCTCGCCCCCCCAGCCCCTGCAGATCAAGTCGGTGGTGGCCCCCGAGCACGTCAAGGGCTACATCTACGTGGAGGCCTACAAGCAGACGCACGTCAAGCAGGCGATCGAGGGGGTTGGCAACCTGCGCATGGGCTACTGGAAACCAGCAGATGGTCCCCATCAAGGAGATGACCGACGTCCTCAAGGTGGTGAAGGAGGTCACCAACCTCAAGCCCAAGTCGTGGGTGCGCCTCAAACGGGGGATCTACAAGGACGACATCGCCCAGGTGAGGAGCGAACGGGGACGCCGGGGTGGGGGGGGAGCCCCCGCACCCGGCTCACCCCACATCTGCACCCCCCAAGGTCGACTACGTGGAGCCCAGCCAGAACCAGATCTCCCTCAAGATGATCCCCCGCATCGACTTCGACCGCATCAAAGCCCGCATGAGCCTGGTAAGGGGATCGGTGCCCGCCGCCGCCGCCGCGCCGCCGCCGCCCCTCGCTGACCCCCTGCTGCCCCCCGCCCCGCAGAAAGACTGGTTCGCCAAGAGGAAGAAGTTCAAGCGGCCCCCGCAGCGGCTCTTCGACGCCGAGAAGATCCGGTAGGCGAGCGTCACCGTGCCGGGGGGCATCAGACACGTCCCCCCCTGGGGGAGCCGGCCTCGCCGAGGGACGGCTGTCATCCCTGGGGGGGTCTCCTGCCCAGCGAGGGGGTGACTCGGGGTTCATTCCAGGTCCTTGGGAGGTGACGTGGCATCCGATGGGGACTTCCTCATCTTCGAGGGCAACCGCTACAGCCGCAAGGGATTCCTCTTCAAGAGCTTCGCCATGTCGGCCGTGGTGAGCGCTGCCGCCCCGCCGCGCCGCGGGTTGAACCCCAAACCCGCCACTTTTCCCCCCCAAACCGTCTCCTTTCGAACGCCGAGGGGGGGTGGGAGGGCGGCGGGGCCGGTGCCGCCGACCCGGGCGCGTTTCGGGGTGGGACGGGGCGGTTTGGCCACCGGCTCTGCTCTGGGCAGATAACGGAGGGCGTGAAGCCCACCCTGTCGGAGCTGGAGAAGTTCGAGGACCAGCCCGAAGGCATCGACCTGGAGGTGGTGACGGAGGGCACGGGTAAGCGGGTGGCCACCGCCGTGTCCCCCCCCCCCGCCAAGCCCCTCGCTGTGCCGTCCCCTCACCGTCCCCAGTCATCGCCGCAGGGAAGGAGCGGGAGCACAACTTCCAGCCCGGGGACAACGTGGAGGTGTGCGAGGGCGAGCTGATCAACCTGCAGGGCAAGATCCTCAGCGTCGACGGCAACAAGATCACCATCATGCCCAAGCACGAGGACTTGAAGGTCAGGCAGACCCCGGGCAGCGACGCCGGTGGCCTCCCCGGGCCCCCCCAGCCCCGCTTCCCATGCCCACGTTGTCCTCTTTCATAGAATCACAGAATAGTAAGGGTTGGAAGGACCTCTGTGGGTCACCCAGCCCAGCCCCCTGCCCAAGCAGGGTCACCTACAGTAGGTTGTAGAGGACCTTGTCCAGGCGGGGCTGGAATATCTCCAGAGAAGGAGACTCCCCAGCCTCCCTGGGCAGCCTGGGCCAGGGCTCCGGCACCCTCAGAGGGAAGAAGTTCTTCCTCATGTTCAGCTGGAGCTTCCTCTGCTCCAGTTTGTGCCTGGTGCCCCTTGTCCTGTCACTGGGCACCACTGGAAAGAGCTTGGCCCCATCCTCCTGACCCCCACCCTGCAGATATTTATGGGCATTTCTAAGGTCCCCTCGCAGCCTTCTCTTCTCCAGGCTGAACAAGCCCAGCTCCCTCAGCCTCTCCTCGTAGGGGAGATGCTCCAGTCCCCTCCTCATCCTCGTAGCCCTCCGCTGGACTCTCTCCAGTAGCTCCTCATCTTTCTTGAACTGGGGAGCCCAGAACTGGACTCTCTCCAGTAGCTCTTCATCTTTCTTGAACTGGGGAGCCCAGAACTGGACTCTCTCCAGTAGCTCTTCATCTTTCTTGAACTGGGGAGCCCAGAGCTGGACTCTCTCCAGTAGCTCCTCATCTTTCTTGAACTGGGGAGCCCAGAACTGGACTCTCTCCAGTAGCTCCTCATCTTTCTTGAACTGGGGAGCCCAGAACTGGACACAGGACTCCAGATGAGGCCTCCCCAGGGCAGTGTAGAGGGGAAGGAGAACCTCCCTCCTCCTGCTGGCCACACTCTTTGCCCCCTCCCCCCACCCCAGGACATGCTGGAGTTCCCAGCTCAGGAGCTGCGGAAGTATTTCAAGATGGGCGACCACGTCAAGGTGATCGCGGGGCGTTTCGAGGGCGACACGGGGCTGATCGTGAGGGTGGAGGAGAACTTCGTCATCCTCTTCTCCGACCTCACCATGCACGAGGTATTGACGTGGGGGGGGGGGACACCTCCAGCTCGGTGCCGTGTCCGGCCCCGAAATGGACTGGTTTTGGGGGGCAGGAAGAGGGGGACATGGCTGCCATCTCACGCTCCTCGCCTCCAGCTCAAGGTTCTGCCACGGGACCTGCAGCTCTGCTCGGAGACGGCGTCCGGCGTGGACGTGGGGGGACAGCACGAGTGGGGCGAGCTGGTGCAGCTGGACCCCCAAACCGTGGGCGTCATCGTCCGCCTGGAGCGGGAGACCTTCCAGGTGGGTTCCAGCTCTTTGGGGCTTTGGGGGTCCTTGGTTTTGGCCCCCCCCTCTCTTCCCAGCCCCTCGCTGTCCCCGCAGGTGCTGAACATGTACGGGAAGGTGGTGACGGTGCGGCACCAGGCCGTCACCAGGAAGAAGGACAACCGCTTCGCCGTCGCCCTCGACTCGGAGCAGAACAACATCCACGTCAAGGACATCGTCAAAGTCATCGACGGGCCGCACTCGGTAGGGGGCTTTGAGGGGGGGGGGTCCTGGGGGCGCGGCGGGTCCTTCCCGGTGCTTTTGGGGACCCCAGATGCGCCCTGGGTCCACGCTGGTGCTGCTTGGGGTCTGTCCACGCCGCGGGCACCGTCTCGGGGGGTGAGCTGGGTCTCTCCTCGCACCGGGGGGAGGGTCCCTGCTGCATTGGGGACCCTCCCGGTGCCCCCCCGCATCCCTCCCGGCACTGAGGGGACACCGGATCCGGGGCTGAACCCCGACTTTTCCCCGGGGCAGGGCCGCGAGGGGGAGATCCGGCACCTCTTCCGGGGCTTCGCCTTCCTGCACTGCAAGAAGCTGGTGGAGAACGGCGGCATGTTCGTCTGCAAGACCCGGCACCTCGTCCTGGCGGGCGGCTCCAAGGTGGGGACCCACGGGGGGATGCTGCTGCCCCCCCGTTTTGCCGCTGCCCCCCCCGTTTTGCCGCTGTCCCCCCCTCTCCGGGTGACGTTTTCTCTCCTCCTCGCAGCCACGCGACGTCACCAACTTCACGGTGGGCGGCTTCACCCCCATGAGCCCCCGCATCAGCAGCCCCATGCACCCCAGCGGGGCTGGTGAGTGTTGGGGGGGTGTCCCCGAGGCCGTGGGGGTGTCCCCAAGGACCCCCCCGAGCCGTCCCCGTCCCGATCCTGCAGGCCAACGCGGCGGCTTCGGCGGCGGCGGCATGAGCCGCGGGCGCGGGCGCCGGGATAACGACCTCATCGGGCAGACGGTGCGCATCTCCCAAGGACCCTACAAAGGTGGGTGCCTGCTTGTCCCCCCCCTGAACAGGGCAGGGGGCTTTGGGGACCCCCAAGCCCCCCACCCTGAGCCCCCCCCGCCCGCCCCGCAGGCTACATCGGGGTGGTGAAGGACGCGACGGAGTCGACGGCGCGCGTGGAGCTGCACTCCACCTGCCAGACCATCTCGGTGGACCGCCAGCGCCTGACCACTGTGTGAGTGGGGGGACGGGGACACCGGGGACGGGGTGGCCCTCAGAGACCCCCAGAAGGGCCAGGGTGGCCCCTGGAGACCCCCAGATGGGTCTGGGTGGCCCCTGGAGACCTCCAGGAAGGCCAGGGTGGCCCTCAGAGACTCCCAGATGGGTCTGGGTGGCCCTCAGAGATCCTCAGATGGGTCTGGGTGGCCCTCAGAGACCCCCAGATGGGTCTGTGTGGCCCTCAGAGACCCCAAGATGGGCCAGGGTGGCCCGTGGAGACCTCCAGGAAGGCCAGGGTGGCCCTCAGAGACCCCCAGATGGGTCTGGGTGGCCCTCAGAGACCCCAAGATGGGCCAGGGTGGCCTCAGAGACCCCAAGATGGGCCAGGGTGGCCCTCAGAGACCCCCAGATGGGTCTGGGTGGCCCTCAGAGACCCCCAGATGGGTCTGGGTGGCCCTCAGAGACCCCCAGATGGGTCTGGGTGGCCCTCAGAGACCCTCAGATGGGCCAGGGTGGAACTGGAGACCCCCAGATGGGTCTGGGTGGCCCTCAGAGACCCCCAGATGGGTCTGGGTGGCCCTCGGAGACCCCCAGATGGGCCAGGGTGGCCCCTGGAGACCCCCAGGAAGGCCAGGGTGGCCCTCAGAGACCCCCAGATGGGTCTGGGTGGCTCTCAGAGACCCCAAGATGGGCCAGGGTGGCCCCTGGAGACCCCCAGGAAGGCCAGGGTGGCCCTTGGAGACCCCCAGATGGGTCTGGGTGGCCCTTGGAGACTTTCAGATGGGCCAGGGTGGCCCTCGGAGACCCCCAGATGGGTCTGGGTGGCCCTCAGAGACCCTCAGATGGGTCTGGGTGGCCCTCAGAGACCCTCAGATGGGCCAGGGTGGCCCTCAGAGACCTCCAGATGGGTCTGGGTGGCCCTCAAGAGACCCCCAGATGGGTCTGGGTGGCCCTCAAGAGACCCCCAGAGGGGTCTGGGTGGCCCTCAGAGACCCTCAGATGGGCCAGGGTGGCCCTTGGAGACCTCCAGATGGGTCTGGGTGGCCCTCAGAGACCCCCAGATGGGTCTGTGTGGCCCTCAGAGACCCCAAGATGGGCCAGGGTGGCCCCTGGAGACCTCCAGGAAGGCCAGGGTGGCCCTCAGAGACCCCCAGATGGGTCTGGGTGGCCCTCGGAGACCCCCAGATGGGTCTGGGTGGCTCTTGGAGACCCCCAGGAAGGCCAGGGTGGCCCTCAGAGACCCCCAGATGGGTCTGGGTGGCCCTCAGAGACCTCCAGATGGGTCTGGGTGGCCCTCAGAGACCCTCAGATGGGTCTGGGTGGCCCTCAGAGACCCTCAGATGGGCCAGGGTGGCCCTCAGAGACCTCCAGATGGGTCTGGGTGGCCCTCAAGAGACCCCCAGATGGGTCTGGGTGGCCCTCAAGAGACCCCCAGAGGGGTCTGGGTGGCCCTCAGAGACCCTCAGATGGGCCAGGGTGGCCCTTGGAGACCTCCAGATGGGTCTGGGTGGCCCTCAGAGACCCCCAGATGGGTCTGTGTGGCCCTCAGAGACCCCAAGATGGGCCAGGGTGGCCCCTGGAGACCTCCAGGAAGGCCAGGGTGGCCCTCAGAGACCCCCAGATGGGTCTGGGTGGCCCTCGGAGACCCCCAGATGGGTCTGGGTGGCTCTTGGAGACCCCCAGGAAGGCCAGGGTGGCCCTGAGAGACCCCCAGATGGGTCTGGGTGGCCCTCAGAGACCTCCAGATGGGTCTGGGTGGCCCTCAGAGACCCTCAGATGGGTCTGGGTGGCCCTCGGAGACCCCAAGATGGGCCAGGGTGGCCCTTGGAGACCCCCAGGAAGGCCAGGGTGGCCCTTGGAGACCCCCAGATGGGTCTGGGTGGCCCTTGGAGACTTTCAGATGGGCCAGGGTGGCCCTCAGAGACCCCCAGATGGGTCTGGGTGGCCCTCAGAGACCTCCAGATGGGTCTGGGTGGCCCTCAGAGACCCCCCAGATGGGTCTGGGTGGCCCTCAGAGACCCCCAGATGGGCCAGGGGTGGCCCCTGGAGACCCCCAGGAAGGCCAGGGTGCCCCTCAGAGACCCCCAGATGGGTCTGGGTGGCTCTCAGAGACCCCAAGATGGGCCAGGGTGGCCCCTGGAGACCCCCAGGAAGGCCAGGGTGGCCCTTGGAGACCCCCAGATGGGTCTGGGTGGCCCTTGGAGACTTTCAGATGGGCCAGGGTGGCCCTCGGAGACCCCCAGATGGGTCTGGGTGGCCCTCAGAGACCCTCAGATGGGTCCGGGTGGCCCTCAGAGACCCTCAGATGGGTCTGGGTGGCCCTCGGAGACCCCCAGATGGGCCAGGGTGACCCTCAGAGACCCCCAGATGGGTCTGGGTGGCCCTCAGAGACCCCCAGATGGGTCTGGGTGGCCCTCAGAGATCCTCAGATGGGTCTGGGTGGCCCTCGGAGACCCCCAGATGGGTCTGGGTGGCCCTCGGAGACCCCCAGATGGGTCTGGGTGGCCCTCAGAGACCCTCAGATGGGCCAGGGTGGCCCTCGGAGACCCCCAGATGGGTCTGGGTGGCCCCTGGAGACCCTGAGATGGGTCAGGGTGGCCCTTAGGGCCCGGTGACACTTGGGCCAGGACCTCCCCGGGGGCCGATGACACCTGCAGATGTGAGCGGGGCCCTTTGAGGGGGTCCCCGTCCCCCGACACCCGTGTGTCCCCGCAGGGGCTCGCGGCGCCCGGGGGGGATGACGTCGGCCTACGGGCGCACCCCCATGTACGGCTCGCAGACCCCCATGTACGGCTCCGGCTCCCGCACCCCCATGTACGGCTCGCAGACCCCCCTGCACGACGGTGAGTGGCACGGGGGGGGGGGGACAGGGACTGGGGGGGACCCCGGGGTTGCCGGGGGGGGTGCACCAGGACGAAGTGGGACCTTGGGGGACGTGGAGGGGGCTGGATGGAGGTGACTGGGGGGGACGCAGAGGGGACTTGGGGGGAAGGGACCACGAAAAGATGGGAAATTGGGGTACGCAGCAGGGACCCCGGGGTGATCACCTGGAGGCGGACAGGGCTGAGGTGGGGGGTGGGGACGGGGAGAAGGGGGGTCCCCGGGGGTCCCCGCAGCGGCGGGGGCTGACGGAGCCGCTGCGGACCCCCCCCGGCAGGCAGCCGCACGCCGCACTACGGCTCGCAGACGCCGCTGCACGACGGCAGCCGCACGCCCGCCCAGAGCGGAGCCTGGGACCCCAACAACCCCAACACGCCCTCCAGGTGGGTACTGGGGGGCCCCCCCGCGCCGCGGCCGGGCCCGTGCGGGGGTCCCCGGCCCCCCGGGGTGGCCCCGCTGCGACGATGACGCTCGGCTGTCCCCACGCAGGGCCGACGAGGACTTCGAGTACGGCTTCGACGACGAGCCCACGCCCTCGCCGCAGGGCTACGGGGGCACCCCCAACCCCCAGACCCCCGGTTACCCCGACCCCTCGTCCCCCCAAGTCAACCAGCCCTACAACCCCCAGACCCCCGGCACGCCGGCAATGTGAGTGCTCACCGTGCCCCACGGCGGGCCCTGGGGGACCCCAAAGCACGGTCCTGGGGGGAAACTGCTCCTGGGGGACCCCAAACCACGGCCCTGGGGGGAAACTGCTCCTGGGGGACCCCAAACCACGGCCCTGGGGGGAAACTGCTCCTGGGGGACCCCAAACCATGGCCCTGGGGGGAAACTGCTCCTGGGGGACCCCAAACCATGGCCCTGGGGGGAAACTGCTCCTGGGGGACCCCAAACCATGGCCCGGGAGGGAAACTGCTCCTGGGGGACCCCAAACCATGGCCTTGGGGGAAGCTGCTCCTGGGGGACCCCAAACCATGGCCTTGGGGAACCTCAGGGGGAAACTGCTCCTGGGGGACCCCAAACCATGGCCCTGGGGGAACCTGGGGGGAAACTGCTCCTGGGGGACCCCAAACCATGGCCCTGGGGGGAAACTGCTCCTGGGGGACCCCAGACCATGGCACTGGGGGAACCTGGGGGGAAACTGCTCCTGGGGGACCCCAAACCATGGCCCTGGGGGGAAACTGCTCCTGGGGGACCCCAAACCACAGCCCTGGAGGGAAACTGCTCCTGGGGGACCCCGAACCATGGCCCTGGGGGGAAACTGCTCCTGGGGGACCCCAAACCACGGCCCTGGGGGGAAACTGCTCCTGGGGGACCCCAAACCACAGTCCTGGGGGGAACCTGGGGAGAAACTGCTCCTGGGGGACCCCAAACCATGGCCCTGAGGGGAACTGCTCCTGGGGGACCCCAAACCACAGCCCTGGGGGGAAACTGCTCCTGGGGGACCCCAAACCATGGCCCTGGGGGGAACCTCAGGGGGAAACTGCTCCTGGGGGACCCCAAACCATGGCCCTGGGGGAAACTGCTCCTGGGGGACCCCAAACCACGGCCCTGGGGGGAACTGCTCCTGGGGGACCCCAAACCATGGCCCTGGAGGGAAACTGCTCCTGGGGGACCCCGAACCATGGCCTTGGGGGGGAAACTGCTCCTGGGGGACCCCAAACCATGGCCCTGGGGGGAAACTGCTCTTGGGGGACCCCCAAACCACGGCCCTGGGGGGAAACTGCTCCTGGGGGACCCCGAACCATGGCCTTGGGGGGGAAACTGCTCCTGGGGGACCCCAAACCACGGCCCTGGGGGGGAAACTGCTCTTGGGGGACCCCAAACCACGGCCCTGGGGGGCAGCCAAGGCCCCACAGCCCCTGAATCGGGGTCCCGGGGTGAAGCCACAGCCCCAGGAGCCCCCAAACCGTGATCCTGGGGGAGAGCTGCTCCGGGGGGGCCCTCGCACCCCAGCCCCGGGGGGCAGCTGTGCCCCAGGGCGCAGGTTGGCCCTGGAGGACCCCAAACCCTCGGACCCTGTCCCCGGAGCCCCCCCAAATCGCGCGCTGGGGGTGCCACCTCGCCGCTTCCCCCCCCCCCCAGGTACAACACGGACCAGTTCTCGCCCTACGCCGTCCCCTCGCCGCAGGGCTCCTACCAGCCCAGCCCCAGCCCCCAGAGCTACCACCAAGTGGCCCCCAGCCCCGTGGGCTACCAGAACACCCACTCGCCGGCCAGCTACCACCCCACGCCCTCGCCCATGGCCTACCAGGTACCCCCAGACCCCCTCACAGCCCCCCCGTGCCCCCCAAACCCCCTTGTAGCTCCCCTAGACCCCCTTGTAGTCCCCATATAACCCCCTACACCCCCAGAAACCCCCTGATAGCCTCCCTACACCCCGCTAAACCCCCCGTAGTCCCTGTGTAGCACCTACACGCTCCCATAGCCCCCCTAAACCCCTTCATAGCCCCCCTAAAACCCCTGATAGCCTCCCTACACCCTGCTAAACCCCCCCATAGTCCCTGTGTAGCACCTACATGCTCCCATAGCCCCCCTAAACTCCTTCATAGCCCCCCTAAAACCCCTGATAGCCTCCCTAAACCCTGTTAAACCCCCCCATAGACCCTATGTAGCACCTACATGCTCCCATAGCCCCCCTAAACTCCTTCATAGCCCCCCTAAACCCCCTGATAGTCCCCCTACACCCCACTAAACCCCCTGTAGTCCCTGTGTAGCACCTACATGCTCCCATAGCCCCCCTAAACCCCTTCATAGCCCCCCTAAACCCCCTTGTAGTCCCCATATAACCCCCTACACCCCCAGAAACCCCCTGATAGCCTCCCTACACCCCGCTAAACCCCCCCGTAGTCCCTGTGTAGCACCTACATGCTCCCATAGCCCCCCTAAACCCCTTCATAGCCCCCCTAAACCCCTTCACAGCCCCCCTAAACCCCCTGATAGCCTCCCTACACCCCGCTAAACCCCCCCATAGTCCCCGTGTAGCACCTACATGCTCCCATAGCCCCCCTAAACTCCTTCATAGTCCCCCTAAACCCCCTGATAGCCTCCCTACACCCTGCTAAACCCCCCCATAGTCCCTGTGTAGCACCTACATGCTCCCATAGCCCCCCTAAACCCCTTCATAGCCCCCCTAAACCCCCTGATAGCCTCCCTACACCCTGCTAAACCCCCCCCATAGTCCCTGTGTAGCACCTGCATGCTCCCATAGCCCCCTAAACTCCTTCATAGCCCCCCTAAACCCCCTGATAGTCTCCCTACACCCCGCTAAACCCCCCCATAGTCCCCATGTAGCACCTACATGCTCCCATAGCCCCCCTAAACTCCTTCATAGCCCCCCTAAACCCCCTGATAGTCTCCCTACACCCCGCTAAACCCCCCCGTAGTCCCCGTGTAGCACCTGCATGCTCCCATAGCCCCCCTAAACCCCTTCATAGCCCCCCTAAACCCCCTGATAGCCTCCCTACACCCCGCTAAACCCCCCCATAGTCCCCATGTAGCACCTGCATGCTCCCATAGCCCCCCTAAACCCCTTCATAGCCCCCCTAAACCCCCTGATAGCCTCCCTAAACCCCCCATAGTCCCTGTGTAGCACCTGCATGCTCCCATAGCCCCCCTAAACTCCTTCATAGCCCCCCTAAACCCTCTGATAGCCTCCCTAAACCCTGTTAAACCCCCCCATAGTCCCCCGAGTAGCACCTACATGCTCCCATAGCCCCCCTAAACCCCTTCATAGCCCCCCTAAACCCCCTGATAGCCTCCCTACACCCCGCTAAACCCCCCCATAGTCCCCATGTAGCACCTACATGCTCCCATAGCCCCCCTAAACTCCTTCATAGCCCCCCTAAACCCCCTGATAGCCTCCCTAAACCCTGCTAAACCCCCCCATAGTCCCTGTGTAGCACCTACACGCTCCCATAGCCCCCCTAAACCCCTTCATAGCCCCCCTAAACCCCCTGATAGCCTCCCTAAACCCTGCTAAACCCCCTCGTAGTCCCAGTATAACCCCCTACATGCTCCCATAGTCCCCATATACCCCCACACCCTATTGTAGCCCCCCCCTATGCCCCTGAACCCCTTCATAGCCCCCATATACCCCCTAAACCCTATTGTAGCCCCCCATGCCCCCTCATAGTCCCAATATAACCCCCTATGTGTCCCCACACCCCCTTAAACTGCCTTATAACCTCCCTGCACCCCGTTAAATGCTCTCATAGTCCCCGTGTAGCCCTCCACGTGCCCCCATAGCTCCCCTAAACTCTCCTGCACCCGCTCATAGTCTCTATACGCCCCCCTAAATCCCCTCATAGTCCCCATATAGCCGCTCTGCAAGCCCTAAACCCCCCCAGTGTGACCCCTTACACCCCCTCATAGCCCCCTAAACCCCCTATAACCCCCAAACCCCCTCATAGCCCCCCTACAATCCCCCTTGTTGTCCCCTACAACCCCCAAACCCCTCTCATAGCCCCCAAACCCCCCCCAGCGCTGCCTCCTCTCTCTCCTCGCCAGCCAGCCCAGCCCCAGCCCGGTGGGCTACAGCCCCATGACCCCCGGGGCCCCCTCCCCGGGGGGGTACAACCCCCCACACCCCCGGCTCGGGGATCGAGCAGAGCTCCAGCGACTGGGTGACCACCGACATCCAGGTGAAGGTCCGTGACACCTACCTGGACAGCCAGGCCGTGGGACAGACCGGCGTCATCCGCAGCGTCACGGTGAGACCCCGGGAGGGGGCATTCAGGGCTGGGGGGGACACACACACCCACTGTGATGCTGACTCCCCCCATTTTGTCCCCCTAGGGTGGGATGTGCTCCGTCTACCTGAAGGACAGCGAGAAGGTGGTGAGCATCTCCAGCGAGCACCTGGAGCCCGTCACCCCCCCAGCCCGACCCTAGCCCCCCGCCCCCAGCCCTGACCCCTCCCAGCGCCCCCACTGCCCCCCCACCCACCGACCCAACCAGACCCCCCCCCCCCCACCCCCCCCTGACCCCCCAGCCCCCCCCCCAGACCCCAGAACACTCCCCCCACCACCGCAGGGGCTCTTGGGGACCTTCAAGATCCCCTCGGGTGCTACACCAGCCCCTCTGGGACCCCCCAAGCCCCTTTGGGACCCCCCCAGCTCCCCCTTTCCCCCCCCTCCTGGCACTAACCCCCCCCCCCACCCCAGGTAAAGGTGATCCTGGGGGAGGACCGCGAAGCCACCGGGATCCTGCTCAGCATCGACGGGGAGGACGGGATCGTCCGCATGGATCTGGAGGAGCAGCTCAAGATCCTCAACCTCCGCTTCCTCGGCAAACTGCTGGAGGCCTGAGGGGGGGCCCCCCCCGTGCCCCCCCCCCCCCCGCTGCCCCCCATTTTCTTTGTGTCCCCCCCGTTTTCTTTCCAACCCCCCCCTCCCATTTTCTTCCCCCCTGCTCTGCTGGTTGTAGCGAGGTTTAGGTGTCAAATAAAGGCCTGTGGGTACGGCACCCCCTCCTCCGCGCTGCCCTCGGGGGTCGGGGGGTCCCTGTGGGGCTGGGGGGGGTCGAACCGGGGCCCCCCGCCCCTTGGAGCCGGGGGGGGGGGCGTTGAACCGGGCCCCTCTGCCCCGCGGTGCTGGGGGAAGGGGGGGTGAAGCGGCGCCGCCGGGGGGCTGAGGCGGGTTCCGGGGGGGTGAACCGGGACCCCCGAGTGGGGGGAACTGGGGGGGTTGAACCGACCCCCCCGAGCCGGGGCTGCAGCGGAATCCGCGCCGGGCGCGCACGTGTTCTCCGCCCTTTGCCATGCCTCCGCCTCCTCCTCTCATTGGCTCTCCGGACACTGGCCCCGCCTCCCCCGCGCCGCCATTGGCTAGCAGCCGCGCCGCTATTGGTCTTCGGCCCTCGCGCTCCGCCCCCCGCGTCTAGCCTCCTCCCCCTGCTCTCGCTCATTGGCTGACGGAGAGGGAAGGGGATTGGCCGCGGCCGCCGCGCCTGCGCCGTGGGGCGTGCGGTGCGGGAAGATGGCGGCGGCGGCGGCGGCGCGGGCGGTGGCGGCCTGCGGGGCCCGGGCCGCCCTGGGAGCCCGCCGGGCCCGCGCCGCGCTGGGCCGGGCCGCCAGCGGCACCGCCGGCACCGAGGCGGTGCTGCGGGAGCGGCTGCGGCGGCACCAGGTGGGGCGGCGGCGGGGCTGAGCCCGGCGGGCGGCGCCGGGCCTGGGCCTGAGGGGCGGGGGGACGCGGATGTCCCCGGGCCCCCCCGGGCCTGGCCTTCCCCGGGTGTCCGCGGTGGTCCCCGGCCCTCCCCGGGGCTCTGTGACTGTCCCCGGGTGCTCCTGGGGCTCCTTGGCCGTCCCCGGGGGTCCCCGGTCCTCCTCCGCCTGTCCCCGCGCCTCCCTGGGGCTCCCCGGGGGTCCCTGGGTGTCCCCAGTCATCCTCAGACCCCCCCCCCCAGTTCCCCGGCTGTCCCCAAGTGTCCCCAAAGGTCACAGAAGGCTCCTCGGCTGTCCCTGGGGCTCCCTGGATGTCCCTGGGGCTCCCTGGGTGTCTTCGGGTGTCCCTGGGGCTCCCCAGGGGTCCCTGGGTGTCCCCAGTCATCCTCAGACCCCCCCCAGCTCCCCAGCTGTCCCCAAGTGTCCCCAAAGGTCACAGAAGGCTCCTCAGCTGTCCCTGGGGCTCCCTGGATGTCCCTGGGGCTCCCTGGCCGCCCTCGGGCATCTCGGGAGGGGGTCCTCGAGGGTCCCTGGGGCTCCCCGAGGGTCCCTGGGTGTCCCCAGTCATCCTCAGACCCCCCTTCCACAGCTCCCCGGCTGTCCCCAAGTGTCCCCAAAGGTCACAGAAGGCTCCTTGGGGCTCCCTGGGGCTCCCTGGCTGTCCCTGGGGCTCCCTGGGTGTCCTCGGGCGTCCCTGGGGCTCCCCGGGGGTCCCCGAGGGTCCCTGGGTGTCCCCAGTCATCCTCAGACCCCCCCCAGCTCCCCGGCTGTCCCCAAGTGTCCCCAAAGGTCACAGAAGGCTCCTCGGCTGCCCCTAGGGCTCCCTGGGTGTCCCTGGGGCTCCCTGGATGTCCCCGGCCACCCTCAGGCCCCCCCCCCAGCCGTCCCCAGGCCCCTCCCCGGGCCTCACCGTCCCCCACCCCGCAGGTGGCAGAGGGACCCCCGGGACGCGCCCCCGGCCCGGAGGAGGAGGAGGAGGAGGAGGAGGAAGAGCGGCGGCGGCGGGAGCGGATGGCGGCGGCCCGGCGGCTGGCCCTGCGCCTGGCGGGGCTGCTGGGCACCGGCACCGGCGTGGCCATCGTCTACATCTTCGGTGGGTCCCCGGTGTGTCCCCCCCCGTGTCCCCGGTGTCCCCCTCCCCGTGTCCCCGGTGCCACCACCGCCGCCCCCCCCCTCACCTCCGCTCTCCCCCCCCCCGCAGGCAGCAGCGCGGTGGACGAGCACGGTGCCAAGGTGAGGGGGTCTCAGCAGCCGGTCCCCCCGTGGGGGGGGGGCTGTGCTGGGGTCCCCTCCCTGCCCTTGGGGACAGCGGGGGACGTCGCGGGGGCTCGGTGCTTCCCCCCCCCCCCCTCCTGTCCCTTGTTGTGCCCCAGGGAGGCGTTTTGTCACCCAAACCCCCTTTTTCTGGAGAAGTGGGGAGGTGTTTGGGGGGGGGGGGGGGGGGTTGATGTGCGGCTCCCCGGGGAGGGGAAGGCGCGAACGGCCCTGCCCGGCTCCGACACCCGGCGGGGGGGGGACGTGGGGACATCAAACGGGGTGACAGGGACGCCGGCGGGGTGCCAGGACATCGGCCGGAAGGAAAGCGCCGTCACCTACCTGCGAATTGTCACCTCCCGTGTCCCCTCCCCCCCACCGTCCCCATCTTACCCCCTCCCCCTTCTCCCCGCAGGTCCCCGACGAGTTCGATGGCGGTGAGTGACATCCGGGGGGGTGGCAGTTGTCACGGAGGGGGCGGGGACAGGGACACCCCGGCCGTTTGACACTTGGGTGTTGCGGCCGGAGGTTTTTACGGCGCTTTTCACGCGCCGCTGCGACCCAGAGGGGGCTTTTGGGGGCGGGTTTTTTTTTGGGGGGGGGTGGTCACCCCCCCTGGGGACAGCAGGGACCCCCGGTGACCCCCTGCCCGCGCTGGCCTTGGCTCCGCAGACCCCGTGGTGATCCAGCAGCTCCGCAGGACCTACAAGTACTTCAAGGACTACAGGCAGGTGCGTGGGGACCCGGTCTGGGGGGGTCTCCGCGTTCTGGGGGGGGGGCTTCGTCCGACGGGGGGTGGCTGTCCCCGTCCCGGGACCTTTTTCACCTTTCTGGGGAGCTTTGTCCCCATTTTGGGGGCATTTTGGACCCCTCCTGGGGGACGTTGTTCCCGTTCTGAGGAGTCGCGTCCCTGTTTTGGGGTCCCCTGTCCCCATCCTGGGGTCCCCGTCCCTGGGGGGTCTCCTGTCCCCACCCTGGGGGGTCCCCTGTCCCCACCCTCTGGGGTCCTCGTCCCTGGGGGGGAGCCCTGTCCCCATCCTGGGGTCCTCGTCCCTGTTTTGGGGTCCCCTGTCCCCATCCTGGGGTCCTCGTCCCTGGGGTGGGGCTGTCCCCACCCTGGGGGGGGCCCTGTCCCCACCCTGGGGTCCTCGTCCCTGTTTTGGGGTCCCCTGTCCCCATCCTGGGGTCCTCGTCCCTGGGGGGGGCCCTGTCCTCACCCTGGGGTCCTCGTCCCTGTGGGGTCCCCTGTCCCCACCCTGGGGTCCTCGTCTCTGGGGGGTCCCCTGTCCCCATCCTGGGGTCCTCGTCCCTGGGGGGGGCCCTGTCCCCACCCTGGGGTCCTCGTCCGTGGGGGGGGCCCTGTCCTCACCCTGGGGTCCTCGTCCCTGTGGGGTCCCCTGTCCCCACCCTGGGGTCCTCGTCCCTGGGGGGTCCCCTGTCCCCATCCTGGGGTCCTCGTCCCTGGGGGGGGCCCTGTCCCCACCCTGGGGTCTCTGTCACGAGGCCGGGGCTCTCGTCCCCACTTTGGGGGGGGCTTCGTCCCCACGCTCCAGCCGTTGCCCCTGTGCCGGAGCGGGGACCCTGTCCCCTTTTGGGGACCCTTGTCCCTTCCCCGGGGGGGGCTCGTCCGCTCACTGGGGGGGCTCCATCCCTCCCCCTGCCCCCCCCCAGATGATCATCGAGCCCACCAGCCCCAAGCTGCTGCCGGACCCCCTGCGTGAGCCCTACTACCAGCCCCCCTACACCCTGGTCATCGAGCTCACCGACGTCCTGCTGCACCCAGAGTGGTCGGTGAGTGTCCCCTGCCACCCCCCCCCGCCCCCCCGCCGCCCCCCGTGACGCCCCCCTGTCCCACCCCCCCCCAGCTCGTCACCGGTTGGCGCTTCAAGAAGCGCCCGGGCATCGAGAGCCTCCTCCAGCAGCTCGCTCCTCTCTACGAGATCGTCGTCTTCACCTCCGAAACCGGCATGGTGAGCGCGAAGAGGGGGGGGGACACGGCCCCCCACGGGTGCCCCCCACCCTCTGACCCCCCCCACGACCCCCTCCCCAGACCGCCTTCCCCCTCATCGACAGCGTGGACCCCCACGGCTTCGTCTCCTACCGCCTCTTCCGCGACGCCACGCGCTACATGGACGGGCACCACGTCAAGGTTGGGGGGGGGGGGGGCCGGGGATGGGGGGGGCAGCCGCTGCGGTGACCCCCCCCCCAGCCCTCCACCAGCCCCCCCCCATGTCTCCCCCTCCCCAGGATATCTCCTGCCTCAACAGAGACCCGGCCAAGGTGGTGGTGGTGGATTGCCGGCGGGAGGCCTTCTGCCTGCAGCCCTACAACGGGCTGGCCCTGCCGCGCTGGGACGGCCGCTCCGACGACCGCGCGCTCTACGACCTCACCGCCTTCCTCAAAAGTGGGTGCGCGCCCCGGGAGGGGACACCCACGTCCCCAGGTGTCCCCTCCCCCCCGCTGACCCGTCCATCCGTCCGTCTGTCCCCGCAGCCATCGCCCTCAGCGGCGTGGAGGACGTCCGGACGGTGCTGGAGAACTACGCGCTGGAGGAGGACCCGCTGGCCGCCTTCAAGCGACGCCGCTCGCAGCTGGAGGAGGTGGGGACACGTCACGCGGTTTGGGGACGCGTCACGCGGTTTGGGGGACACGTCACACGCATGGGGGGGCTGTCACCGCGCCCCGCTTGCCCGTAACGCCCGTTTCTCGCCCCGTTTCGGGGGGCTGCAGGAGGAGCAGCAGCGCCTGGCCGAGCTGGCGCAGGGCAGGAAGCCGGCGGGGCTGTTCCTGGGCTCGCTGGCCGGCCGCCTCCGGCCGCGCTCCAAGCAGCAGTGACGTCAGCGCGGCGGCGCCGTGACGTCAGCGCGGCGGCGGCGTGACGTCACCCGGCGGCGGGGTGGGGGGATGCACGCATCCCCCCCACCCCACCCCACCCCACCCCACCATCGGCTGCGGGAGCCCGGGGGGTGACGCCTCGCCCGGCCCCGGTGGCTCCGTGGAGGGAGGGGGCGCGGCTGCCGTTTTTGGGGGGGGTTTGGGGGGGTTTTGGCGTGGTGGGGGAGGGGCGCGGCCGGCGTTTTGGGGGGGGTTTGGGGGGCGTTTTGGCGCGGCGGGGGTCAATAAAGGGCGGCGTGGAGCTGCGGGTGCGTTGTGCTGCTTCGCCCCCTCCCCGGTGCTGCGTGGGACCCCGGCCCTGCCGGGAGGGGGGGGCGCGGGGGGGGCTGGGACCCCTGTTGGGGTGGGGGATGGGTGGGCTGCATCCCCTTTGGGGGCGTGGCGGGGGCGTGGCCTGCCAGCAGGGGGCGTGGTGGGGCCCTTACAAAGGGGTCTGGGGGGGGAGCGGTGGGCTCAGACCCTGCTGAGCCCCGGGACCAGGCAGGACCCCCCCCCCCCGGCTGGGATCCAGCCCCCCCCCCACCGCCGGCCATGGCTGCGCTGCTGCTGGCCCCCCTCCTCGCCCTCCTCTGCCCCCCCCCGGTGAGCCTGGCCCCAGGGGGGGGGGCTGGGGGGGTCTCCGAGGGTGGGGGAGACCCTGGGCAGTTTTCAGGGGGTCCTGGGGTGCTTCAGGTCTCCCCTCAAGGTCCCCCAGGGAGTCTGGGGCAGGGGGGAAGTTCCAGGAGGGGTTTTTGTGAGATGGGGGGGGGCGTTGGGGGTCCCACAAGGGCTGTTTGGAGCGGGGGGGGCCTTTGGGGTCTCCCTGGGGGCTTAGCGAGGGTCCTTGGGGGGAGTTTGGGATGCTGAGGGGGCCCTAAGGGGCCGTTTTGGTGGGCTGGGGGACTTGGGGGGGGTATGTGGGTACGGGGGGGGGGGCTCTGAGGGGTGTTTTGGGGTGCTGAGGGGGGCTTTTGGGGTCGGGGTCTGCTGGGGGGGGGGGGTTGCTGATGCCCACCCGCAGGTGCAGCCGGCTGGGGTGCTGGAGCTGCGGGTGCTGTCGGCGCGGGGGGGCCCGGGGGGGCCGTGTGGGGGTCCCCCCTCCTGTCGCCTCGTCTTCCGCCTCTGCCTGCGGCCCCCCGGGGGGGTCGGCTGCAGCCTGGGGGTTGCCCGCAGCCCCCCCGGACCCCCCCCCGCCCCGGGAGCCCCCCGCATCCTCCGCTTGCCCTTCGCCTTCCCCTGGCCGGTGAGGACCCCCCCCACGCCTGATTCCCCCCCCCCCAATGGTCCCAGGACCCCCAAGGGACCAGGGGTTTCCCCCCCCCCCAATTTTTGCGTCCCCTGGACCCCCCCCAGGGCACCGTGTCCCTCGTCATCGAGTCGTGGCGGCTGGAGGAGGCCAAAGGCTCGGGGGGTGAGAGGGGGGGGCTTGGGGGGGGGGGCGATGGGGGTCCCAAGGGGGCAAATGGGGGTCCCAGAGGGGAAAACGGGCCCTGGGTATTGGGGGGGGGCTCCTACAGGGGTGGGGGGGGGGGCAGGTGGGAGCCTGGAGTGTTGGGGGACAAATGGGGGGTTCTGGGGGGCAGTGGGGGACAAACAGGGGTCTGGGGGGGGCAAATGGCAGCCTGCGGGGTTTGGGGGGGGAAATTCGGGTTTGGGGGAGCAGAGGGGAGCCCCTGGGGTTCTGGGGGTTGGGGGGGGGCAATGGGGGGTCTGGGAGGGGCAGTGGGTGCTGACGGGTGCCCCAGGACCCCAGCGCCGGCTCCTGGGCCGCGCCGTGGCCCGGCAGCGCCTCTTCCCGGGGGGTCCCTGGCGGGGGGGGGGCCGGGGGGGGGCTTGCGCTTCGGCACCCGCCTGCGCTGCCGCCCCCCCCGCCCCGCGGCCCCCGCTGCGCCCCGCCGCTGCCCCCCCGCCTCCTGCCGCCCCCCCCGCCGCTGCTGGCCCCGCTGCTGCGCCCGCCGTGAGTACCCCTGTCCCGGGGGGGGGGCCCCCCGCGCCCTCCCCCCCCCCCCCCCCAGCGCTCCCCCGTATCTCGGGGGGGGGGGGCCCCTGGGGTGTCCCCTGGGTTTTGGGGTGCCCCTGACACCCCCGCACCCCCCCACAGGTGGGGTGCGGGGCAGCCTGCGTCCCCCCCAGCGCCGACGGCAGCGGCTGCACCGACGGGGGGCCCCTGCGCGGTGAGTGGGACCCCCCCCCGCCCGCACCGGCACCCGGGGGTCCCCCAGGGTCCTCCCAGTGCTTCCTGGCACCCCCCGGGGTGGGGGGGGGGGGTGTCCGGTAGCCTCATCCCCACCGGCCCGGTGACGGCGCTGCCCACGCAGGGTCACGGGAGCGGCTCCCCGGGGCTGCGCTGCGACACCCCCGGCCCGGGACAGCCGCTGGCGGCACCGGCGGCGGCCACCGGCAGCACCGGCAGCACTGGCAGTGGCCCTGGAAGGACCAGCAGCACCGGCAGTGGCACCGGTAGCACCGGTGGCGGCACCGGTAGCACCGGCAGCATCGGCGGCGGCACTGGAAGGACTGGCAGCACCGGCAGTGGCGCCGGCAGCGGCGCCGGCAGCACCGGCGGTGGTACCGGTAGCACCGGCAGCACCGGCAGCAGCACCAGCAGCAGCACCGGTAGCACTGGTGGCAGCCCTGGAAGGACCAGCAACACCAGTGGTGGCACCAATAGCACCGGCAGCAGCACCGGTAGCACCGGCAGTGGCCCTGGAAGGACTGGCAGCACCGGCAGCGGCACCGGTAGCACCGGCTGTAGCCCTGGTAGCACCGGCAGTACCGGCAGTGCCGGCAGTGGCACCGGTAGTACCGGGCAGCAGCACCGGCTGTAGCCCTGGCAGCACCGGCAGCACCAGTGGTGGCCCTGGCAGCACCGGCAGCGGCACCAGGAGCACCGGCAGCACCGGCAGCAGCACCAGGAGCACCGGCAGCACTGGCAGCGGCACCAGGAGCACCGGCAGCAGCACCAGGAGCACCGGCAGCACCGGCAGCAGCACCAGGAGCGCTGGCAGCGGCACCAGGAGCACCAGCAGCAGCACCAGGAGCACCGGCAGCAGCACCAGGAGCACCGGCAGCACCGGCAGCAGCACCAGGAGCGCTGGCAGCGGCACCAGGAGCACCAGCAGCAGCACCAGGAGCACCGGCAGCAGCGGCTGAAGCACCGGTGCCGGCAGCAGCGCCGGCGTCGCTCCCCGCCGCGGCCCGCTTGGCGATGCCGCTGCCGGAAGGTGCCGCCGTCCCCGTGCGCCCTCGGTCCCTGCTTCAACGGCGGTGCCTGCGCCCCGGCCCCCGGCACCGGCTACGCCTGCCGCTGCCCGCCCGGCTGGCTCCGCGGCTCCAACTGCGAGCGCCGCGCCGACCGCTGCGCCGACCATGTCTGCCTGCACGGTGAGCGCCGTCCGCGTGCCGTCGCGTGACACCGCGTGCCATCGCGTGCCATCGCGTGCCGTCGTGTGCCGTCGCGTGCCGCCGCGTGCCGCTGTGGCTCGCCATGTGCCGCCATGTGCCGTCGCGTGCCGCCGCGTGACGCCATTTGCCGTCGCGTGCCATCGCGTGCCGCCGCGTGCCACCATGTGCCACCGCGTGCCGTCGCGTGACGCTGCGTGCCGCCGCGTGCCACCATGTGCCATCGCGTGCCATCGCGTGCCACTGCGTGCTGCCATGTGCCACCATGTGCCATCGCGTGCCGCCGCGTGCCGCCGCGTGCCACCATGTGCCATCGCGTGCTGCCATCTGCCGTCGCGTGCCGTCGCGTGCCGTCGCGTGCCGTCGCGTGCCGTCGCGTGCCGCTGCGTGCCGCTGCGTGCTGCCGCGTGCCGTCGCGTGCCATCGCATGCCGCCATGTGCCGCCATGTGCCATCGCGTGCCGCCCGCGTGCCACCGCGTGCCGCCATGTGCCGCTGCGGCTCGCCATGTGCTGCCATGTGCTGCCGTGTGCCACCATGTGCTGCCGCGTGCCATCGCATGCCGCCGCGTGCCGTTGCGTGCCGTCGCGTGCCGCTGTGGCTCGCCATGTGCCGTCGCGTGCCGTCGCGTGCCGCCGCGTGCCGTCGCGTGCCACCATGTGCCGCCGCATGCTGCCATCTGCCGTCGCGTGCCGCCGCGTGCTGTTGCGTGCCACCATGTGCCGCCGCGTGCCGTCGCGTGCCGCCGCGTGCCGCCATGTGCCGCCGGCTCGCCGTCGCTGACCCCCTCCCCGGCGCAGGCGGGCAGTGCCGGGACCTGGGCCGCGGCGCCGTCTGCAAATGCCGCCCGGGTTTCCTGGGGCGCCGGTGCGAGCTCAACGCCGACGACTGCACCCCGAACCCCTGCGCCAACGGCGGCACCTGCCAGGACGGCGCCAACGCCTTCGCCTGCTCCTGCACCCTGGGCTACGCCGGCGTCGACTGCCGCCGCCGCGCCGACGCCTGCGCCTCGGGGCCCTGCCTGCACGGGGCCACCTGCTACACCCACTTCTCCGGCCACGTCTGCGCCTGCCCCCCCGGCTTCATGGGCCCCCGCTGCGAGGAGGAGGTGGGGGGGGCCCCCCCCGGCCCCCCGCCGCCGGCCCCCCCGCGCCCCTCGCCCTGGCGTGCGCCCTGCCGCTGGCGCTGCTGGGTCCCGGCGTGGGGCTGGCGATGGCGGCGCGGCGGCGGCGGCGGCTGCCGGGGGGCAGGTGAGGTTTGGGGGGGCTGGGGAGGGGGGGGGGGCGTGGTGGGTTTTGGGGGGGCTCACGGGTTTTCTCGGCAGCAGCCGCGCGGCGGAGACCGGGGGGGCCCCCGGCGCGAGCACCCCGGGGAGGGAGCAGCGGCCGCCACGCGCCTCCGCCACGCGGGTGAGCCCCCACCAGACCCCCCCCGCGCCCCCCCTTCCTCCCCCCACCCCTTGACCCCCCCCCTTTTCTCCCCCCCCAGGTGTGACCCCACAGCGATGGACCCACCCCCCCCCAGGTGTGACCCCACGGCGATGGACCCACCCGCGACCCCCCCCACCCGGCTCCGGAGCCCCGCAGCGGCGCGGGGACCCCCAACCCCACGGGGGGGGGGGGGGCCAGGGGGGGGCCATAAAGCTCTTTGAGACGTTTGTCGGTGCCACCGCGTCACCGGGAGCCGGCCCACGGGGGGGGGACACGGCTGGGGACACCCTGGTTTGGGTTGGGGGGGTGACACGAGTGGGGGCACCTCGTACAGGATCAGAGGGGGACACGGGTGGGGGCACCCCACTGGGGACGGGGGGGGGGTGACATGGCTGGGGACACCCTGGTTTGGGTTGGGGGGGGTGACACGAGTGGGGGCACCTCGTACAGGATCAGAGGGGGACACAGGGGTGGGGGGCACCCCACTGGGGACGGGGGGGGGTGACACGGGTGAGGACACCCTGGTTTGGACTGGGGGGGGTGACACAGGTGGGGACACCTCGTACAGGATCAGGGGGTGACACGGCTGGGGACACCCCGTGCAGGATCAGGGGGTGACACGCGGGTGGGGACACCCCACTCGGGACGGGGCGGGGGGGGGGGGAGTGACACCCCCGTGAGGTCGCGTCCCCCCGGGTCACCTTAGCTCCGGCCGCTCCATGGCTCGGTGCTCGACTCGCTGCCCTCAGCGCTCGGCGCTCGATTGTTTGCACACAAACAGCTGTTCCCGCCCCCGGCCGGCACGGCACCTCTCGCGCGCCGTGATGGGCAGCTCGGCCGGCCAATCGAAAGGGAGGGGAGGGGCGGGGCGTGGAGGCGCGCCGGCCAATGGGAGGGAGGAGCGGACCGAAGTGGGGACTGGAGGGGCGGGGCCGCGCCGGAGCCGGCGGCGTGTGGAAGCGGCGGGAGCCATGAAGTGAGCGGAGAGGGGCGCGGGGATCCCGCGGGGGGAGGCGGGGTCCCGGGGGATCCCAGGCAATGCGGGGCCCACGGGCGGGCCGGGGTCCCTGGGGATCCCAGGCAATGCGGGGCCCACGGGCGGGCCGGGGTCCCGGGGGATCCCAGGCAATGCGAGGCCCACGGGCGGGCCGGGATCCTGGGGGATCCCAGGCAATGCGGGGTCCACGGGCGGGCCGGGATCCCGGGGGATCCCAGGCAATGAGGGGTCCACGGGCGGGCCGGGATCCCGGGGGACCCCAGGCAATGCGAGGCCCACGGGCAGGCCGGGATCCCGGGGGACCCCAGGCAATGCGAGGCCCACGGGAGGGCCGGGATCCCAGGCAATGTGGGGCCCACGGGAGGGCCGGGATCCTGGGGGATCCCAGGCAATGTGGGGCCTACGGGCAGGCCGGGATCCCGGGGGATCCCAGGCAATGTGGGGCCCACGGGAGGGCCGGGATCCCGGGGGATCCCAGGCAATGCGAGGCCCACGGGAGGGCCGGGATCCCGGGGGATCCCAGGCAATGAGGGGCCCACGGGAGGGCCGGGATCCCAGGCAATGTGGGGCCCACGGGAGGGCCGGGATCCTGGGGGATCCCAGGCAATGAGGGGTCCACGGGCGGGCCGGGATCCCGGGGGACCCCAGGCAATGCGAGGCCCACGGGAGGGCCGGGATCCCGGGGGATCCCAGGCAATGAGGGGCCCACGGGCAGGCCGGGATTCCGGGGGACCCCCAGCAGCCTCGGCTGAGGAGCGGATCCCCGCCGGGGCAGTGATGGATCTGGGACCGGCAGGGGCTCCCCGGGGGCCGCAGCACCGTCACCCCCGCACTGGATCCTGCTGCCACCCCCACCGGATCCCGGGCGCCGCCGCAGAGCTGCCAAGCGGGCGAACGGGACGGGTGGGCTGGGGCGTCCCGGTCCCAGGGCGAGCAGGGATCGGGCAGGCGTTGAGCTCCCCGCCGGGGTGGGATCTGGCGGGATCCCTCCTGGGAATCCTCCTCTCCCTGGCCCTTCCGCAGGCTCAACATCGACGGCCTCCTCGTCTACTTCCCCTACGACTACATCTACCCCGAGCAGTTCTCCTACATGCTGGAGCTCAAGAGGACCTTGGACGCCAAGGTGCGGCGGGATCTGGTGGTCCCCGGCGGGCTGGGATCCCCCCACCCCTGGGGAGATCCCCGCCGGGCTGATGCCGCTGCTCTCGGCAGGGCCACGGCGTCCTGGAGATGCCCTCGGGGACCGGGAAGACGGTGTCGCTGCTGTCGCTCATCGTCGCCTATCAGCGGGTGAGTGCCGGCGCCCGATCCCAGCAGATCCCGGCCGATCCCGGCCCCGCAGATCCCATCATCGCCTCTCCACGCAGGCCCGGCCGCTGGACGTCACCAAACTCATCTACTGCTCCCGCACGGTGCCGGAGATCGAGAAGGTGGGGGTGAGGAGCTGGGGGAGCAGATCCCAGGGAGGGGGGGGGATCCCGAGGGATCCGCCTGAGCGCCGCCACCGCAGGTGATCGAGGAGCTGCGGAAGCTGATGGACGTCTACGAGAAGGAGCTGGGGGAGAAGGTGCCGTTCCTGGGGCTGGCGCTGAGCTCCCGGAAGAATCTCTGCATC
Organism: Opisthocomus hoazin; assembly: GCF_030867145.1. Taxonomy (NCBI): domain Eukaryota; kingdom Metazoa; phylum Chordata; class Aves; order Opisthocomiformes; family Opisthocomidae; genus Opisthocomus; species Opisthocomus hoazin. The sequence goes on along the minus strand of NC_134452.1, from coordinate 1,220,543 downwards.
CACCCCGAGGTGGGCGGCGGCGGGGCTGGGTGGGATCCGCCGGGGTGATCCCGGGGGACGCGGTGACAGCGGGGTGGCCGCGGGGGTGCAGGTGTCGTCGCTGCGCTTCGGGAAGGAGGTGGACGGCCGCTGCCTCAGCCTGACGGCCTCCTACGTGCGGGCGCAGCACCAGCGCGACGGCTCCCTGCCCGCCTGCCGCTTCTTCGAGGTGAGGGGGTCCCCAGCGGGCACCCGGGGGATCCCCGGCAGCTCCGAGCACCCCGGGGTGCCCCCCATTCCCTAACTGGGTCCCCAGCACCGTGGGGTCCCTCCCGTTCCCCACACCCAGCACCCTCGGGTGTCCCCCATTCCCTAACTGAGTCCCCAGCACCCTGGGGTACCCCCATTTCCCACCCCCAGCACCCCGGGGTGCCCCCCATTCCCTAACTGGGTCCCCAGCACCCTGGGGTACCCCCATTTCCCACCCCCCAGCACCCTGGGGTGTCCCCCATTCCCCGTCTGGCTCCCCAGAACCCCGGGGTGCCCCCCAGTTCCCTAACTGGGTCCCCGGCACCCTGGGGTACCCCCATTTCCCACCCCCAGCACCCCGGGGTGCCCCTCATTCCCCACACCCCCCCCCCCAGCACCCGGGGGTACCCCCATTCCCCACCCCTAGCACCCTGGGGTCCCTCCCATTCCCCACCCCCACCCCCCTGGGGTGCCCCCCATTCCCCACACCCCCCCCCAGCACCCGGGGGTACCCCCATTCCCCACCCCCACCCCCCCAGCGTGCCCCCCCCGGCACACAACCTACCTCCACCCCATCCCCCTGCGCCCCTTCCCCACCCCCCTTCCCCCACCCCCAGCTGCCCCCCCACCGCCGGGGTCTCCCCGGGGAACCCCCCCGCTGCCCCCCCCGGGGTCTCCCCCCCAGGAGTTCGACACCCACGGGCGCGGGGTGCCCATCCCCTACGGCATCTACAACCTGGACGACCTGAAGGCGCACGGGCGGCAGAAGGGCTGGTGCCCCTACTTCCTCGCCCGCTACTCGGTACGGGGGGCACGGGTGGAAGGGAAGCTCAGGAGGGGTGGGCTGGAGGAGTGGGGGGTGGGGTGGGAACTGGCTGAGGGGCAGAGCTCAGGGGGTTGTCACCAGCGGCGCTGGGTCTGGTTGGAGGCTGGTGACAAGTGGTGTCCCCCCGGGGTCAGTCCTGGGCCCAGTCTTGTTCAACTTCTTCATCAACGACCTGGATGAAGAGTTAGAGTGGACCCTCAGCCAGTTTGCTGATGACACCAAACTGGGAGGAGTGGTGGACACACCAGCAGGCTGTGCTGCCATCCAGTGTGACCTGGACAGGCTGGAGAGGTGGCCAGAGAGGAACCTGCTGAGGTTCAACAAAGCCAAGTGCAGGGTCCTGCACCTGGGGAGGAACAACCCCAGGCACCAGGACAGGCTGGGGTGGACCTGCTGGAGAGCAGCTCTGTGGAGAGGGACCTGGGTGTCCTGGGGGACGACAGGGTGACCCTGAGCCAGCAGTGTGCCCTGGGTGCCAAGAAAGCCAATGGGATCCTGGGGTGCATGAGGAGGAGTGTGGGCAGCAGGGCGAGGGAGGTTCTCCTCCCCCTCTGCTCTGCCCTGGTGAGGCCCCATCTGCAGTGCTGGGTCCAGTGCTGGGCTCCCCAGTTCAAGAGAGATGAGGAGCTACTGGAGAGAGCCCAGCGGAGGGCTACGAGGATGAGGAGGGGACTGGAACATCTCCCCTACGAGGAGAGGCTGAGGGAGCTGGGCTTGTTCAGCCTGGAGAAGAGAAGGCTGAGAGGGGACCTTAGAAATGCCTACAAATATCTGCAGGGTGGGGGTCAGGAGGACGGGGCCAGACTCTTTCCAGTGGTGCCCAGTGACAGGACAAGGGGCAATGGGCACAAACTGGAGCAGAGGAAGCTCCAGCTGAACCCGAGGAAGAACTTCTTCCCTCTGAGGGTGACGGAGCCCTGGCCCAGGCTGCCCAGGGAGGCTGTGGAGTCTCCTTCTCTGGAGATATTCCAGCCCCACCTGGACAAGGTCCTGTGCCCCCTGCTCTGGGTGACCCTGCTTGGGCAGGGGGTTGGACTGGGGGACCCCAGAGGTCCCTTCCCACCCCGACCATTCTGTGATTCTGTGGGGGGCCATGCTCGGCCCCCGGGGTGCTTCCTCTGTCCCTAAGTGTCCCAGATGTCCCTGAATGTCCCCCTGCTCCCCACCCTGCAGATCCTCCACGCCAACATCGTCGTCTACAGCTACCACTACCTGCTGGACCCCAAGATCGCCGACCTGGTCTCCAAGGAGCTGGCCAGGAAATCGGTCGTGGTCTTCGACGAGGCCCACAACATCGGTCAGAGCCCGCTGAATCCCGGTTTTTTGGGGGTGTCACACCCCCATTCCCCCATCCCCTGTGGCAGGGGGGTGACAGGGGGAGGGTGACACCGTCCCCTGTCCCCGCAGACAACGTCTGCATCGACTCCATGGGGTGTGAACATCACGCGCCGCACGCTGGACCGCTGCCAGGCCAACGTGGCCGCGCTCCAGGCCGCCATCCAGAAGTGAGCGTGTCCCCCACCTCGCCGTGACACCCCCCCCAGCTGTGTCCCCCCTCCCTGTCACCTTGTGTCCCCCCCCCCTGCCGCAGGATCAAGGAGACGGACGCGCGGCGGCTGGCGGAGGAGTACCGGCGCCTGGTGGAGGGGCTGCGGGAGGCCAGCGCGGCGCGGGAGACCGACCTCTACCTCGCCAACCCCGTGCTGCCGGACGAGATCCTGCAGGGTGCGGGGTAGGGGGGGTCTCTGAGCCCCCTTTTGGGGTGGGGACCCCACCGTCCCCCCTCCCCGAGCTCTTTGGGTGGCCCCCCGGCGACGCACCGGCCTCCGGCGCTCCCTGATCTCTGCTCTGGCCAAGCGTGGGGGTCCCTGGGGATCCCCCGAGCCCCTTTTGGGGTGGGGGAGGTCCCCCCCCAAGACCTTTGGGGTGCCCCCCAGCCCCCACACCAGCCTCTGGCACCCCCCCATTGGCCGACTCCCTGCCACCCCTGGGGGTCTCTGAGCCCCCTTTGTGGGGTGGGGACCCCAGCCGTCCCCCCTCCCCGAGCTCTTTGGGGTGGCCCCTCCGGCGATGCACCGGCCTCCGGCGCTCCCTGATCTCCGCTCTGGCCAAGCGTGGGGGGTCCCTGGGGGTCCCCAAGACCCTCCTGGGTGTGGACACCCCCTCTAGGGGTTCTTGGGAGCCCTTTGGGGTGCCCCCAGCCCCACACCAGCCTCTGGCACCCCCCCCATTGGCTTGACCCCTGCCACCCTGGGGGTCTCCGAGCCCCTTTTGGGGTGGGGGACATCCCCCCCTGAGACCTTTGGGGTGCCCCCCAGCCCCACACCATCCTCCGGACCCCCCCCCCATTGGCTGACCCCTGCCACCTTGGGGGTCTCCAAGCCCCTTTTGGGGTGGGGACATCCCCCCCCCCCGAGCCCTTTGGGGTGCCCCCAGCCCCACACCAACCTCCAGTGCTCCCTGATCTCCGCTCTGGCCAAGCGTGGGGGTCCCTGGGGGTCCCCAAGACCCTCCTGGGTGTGGACACCCCCTCTAGGTGTTCTTGGGAGCCCTTTGGGGTGCCCCCAGCCCCACACCAGCCTCTGGCACCCCCCCCATTGGGCTGACCCCTGCCACCCTGGGGGTCTCTGAGCCCCCTTTTGGGGTGGGGAGATCCCCCCGAGCCCTTTGGGGTGCCCCCAGCCCCACACCATCCTCCGGACCCCCCCCCCATTGGCTGACCCCTGCCACCTTGGGGGTCTCCAAGCCCCTTTTGGCGTGGGGACATCCCCCCCCCGAGCCCTTTGGGGTGCCCCCAGCCCCACACCAACCTCCAGTGCTCCCTGATCTCCGCTCTGGCCAAGCGTGGGGGTCCCTGGGGGCCCCCGCGCCCCTCCTGGGTGGGGGCAGTGCTGGGGGGTCCCGTCTGAGCCCCCCCGTGTCGTGTCCCCCCCCCCCCAGAGGCGGTTCCCGGCAGCATCCGGACGGCCGAGCACTTCGTGGGGTTCCTGAAGCGGTTCGTGGCCTACCTGCGGGCGCGGGTGCGGGGGCCGCGGGTGGTCCAGGAGAGCCCCCCCCGCCTTCCTCAAGGACCTCTACGAGAAGGTCTGCATCGAGCGCAAGCCCCTGCGGTGAGTCGGGGGGGGGGCGTCGCCCCCCAGGGTGCTGTGTCCCTTCCCCAGGGTGCTGTGACCCCCCCCAGTGTGGCCTGGGACCCCCCCCAGGGTGTGCTGTGTCCCCCAGGGTGGCCTGGGACCCCCCCAGGGTGCTGTGACCCACCCAGTGTGGCCTGTGACCACCCCCAGGGTGCTGTGACCCCCCCCCCAGGGTGCTGTGTGTCCCCCCAGTGTGGCCTGTGACCCCCCAAGGGTGCTGTGACCCCCCCCCCCAGGGTGCTGTGTCCCTTCCCCAGGGTGCTGTGACCCCCCCCAGGGTGGCCTGGGACCCCCCAAGGGTGCTGTGACCCCCCCAGGGTGCTGTGACCCACCCCCAGGGTGGCCTGGGACCCCCCCAGGGTGCTGTGTCCCTTCCCCAGGGTGGCCTGGGACCCCCCCCAAGGGTGCTGTGTCCCTTCCCCAGGGTGCTGTGACCCCCCCCAGGGTACTGTGACCCCCCCCCAGGATGGCCTGGGGACCCCCCCAGGGTGCTGTGACCACCCCCCAGGGTGCTGTGTCCCCTTCCCCAGGGTGCTGTGACCCCCCCAGGGTGGTCTGGGACCCCCCAAGGGTGCTGTGACCCCCCCCAGTGTGGCCTGGGACCCCCCCAAGGGTGCTGTGACCCCCCCCCAGTGTGGCCTGGGACCCCGACCCCCCAGGGTGCTGTGACCCCCCCCAGGGTGCTGTGTGACCATGACCCCCCCAGGGTGCTGTGTGTCCCCCAGGATGGCCTGTGACCACCCCAGGATGGCCTGTGACCCCCCCCCAGGGTGCTGTGACCCCCCCAGGGTGCTGTGACCCCCCCCCCAAATGATGTGGTCCCCCCCCACGGGTGATGGCCCCCCCCCCCCAGGGTGCTGTGACTCCCCCCAGGGTGCTGTGACCCCCTCCAGTGTGGCCTGTGACGCCCCCAGGGTGCTGTGACCCCCCCCAGGGTGCTGTGTCCCTTCCCCAGGGTGGCCTGGGACCCCCCAGGGTGCTGTGTCCCTTCCCCAGCTGCTGTGACCCCCCCCAAGATGGCCTGGGACCCCCCCAGGGGCCTGTGACCCCCCCAGGGTGCTGTGTCCCTTCCCCAGGGTACTGTGACCCCCCCCCCAGGATGGCCTGTGACCCCCCAAGGGTGCTGTGATCCCCCCCAGTGTGGCCTGTGACCCCCCAAGGGTGCTGTGACCCCCCCAGGGGTGCTGTGACCCCCCCAGGGTGCTGTGACCCCCCCCAGGATGGCCTGTGACCCCCCCCAGGGTGCTGTGACCCCCGCCCAGGATGTTGTGTCCCCCCCAGGGTGGCCTGGGACCCCCCCAGGGTGCTGTGACCCCCCCCAGGGTGCTGTGTGACCCCCCAGTGTGGCCTGGGACCCCCCCAGGGTGCTGTGACCCCCCCCCAGGGTGCTGTGTCCCCCCCCCAAATGACATGGCCCCCCCCCACGGGTGATGCCCCCCCCCCAGGGTGCTGTGACCCCCCCAGGGTGCTGTGACCCACCCAGTGTGGCCTGTGACCCCCCCAGGGTACTGTGACCCCCCCCAGGGTGCTGTGTGTCCCCCAGGGTGGCCTGTGACCCCCCCAGTGTGCTGTGTCCCCCCAGGGTGGCCTGGGACCCCCCCCAGGGTGCTGTGACCCCCCCCCAGGATGGCCTGTGACCCCCCCAGGGTGCTGTGACCCCCCTCAGGATGGCCTGTGACCCCCCCCAGGATGCTGTGACCCCCCCCAGGATGTTGTGTCCCCCCCAGGGTGGCCTGGGACCCCCCCAGGGTGCTGTGACCCCCCCAGGGTGGCCTGTGACCCCCCAGGGTGCTGTGACCCCCCCAGGATGGCCTGTGACCCCCCCCAGGATGCTGTGACCCCCCCCAGGATGTTGTGTCCCCCCCAGGGTGGCCTGGGACCCCCCCAGGGTGCTGTGTCCCCCCCCCACGGGTGATGCCCCCCCCCAGGGTGCCGTGCCCCCCCCCCAATGACGTGTCCCCCCCCCCAGGATGGCCTGTGCCCCCCCCCAATGACGTGCCCCCCCCCCAGGGTGCCGTGCCCCCCCCCAATGACGTGCCCCCCCCCAATGACGTGCCCAACCCCCAGGGTGCCGTGCCCCCCCCCGGGGTGCTGTGTCCCCCCCCCAATGACGTGCCCCCCCCCGCCTGGCTGATGCCCCCCCCCCAGGGTGCCGTGCCCCCCCCCAATGACGTGCCCCCCCCCCAATGACGTGCCCCCCCCCAGGGTGCTGTGCCCCCCCCAGGGTGCCGTGCCCCACCCCCCCGGCTGATGCCCCCCCCCCAGGGTGCCGTGCCCCCCCCAGGGTGCCGTGTCCCCCCCCCCCCGGCTGATGCCCCCCCCCCAGGGTGCCGTGTCCCCCCCCAGGGTGCCGTGTCCCCCCCAAATGACGTGTCCCCCCCCCAGGATGGCCTGTGCCCCCCCCCAATGATGTGCCCCCCCCCCCGGCTGATGCCCCCCCCCCAATGACGTGCCCCCCCCCAGGGTGCTGTGTCCCCCCCCCACGGGTGATGCCCCCCCCCAGGGTGCCGTGTCCCCCCCAAATGACGTGTCCCCCCCCCAGGATGGCCTGTGCCCCCCCCCAATGACGTGCCCCCCCCCCGGGTGCCGTGCCCCCCCCCAATGACGTGCCCCCCCCCAATGACGTGTCCCCCCCCAATGACGTGTCCCCCCCCAGGGGTGCCGTGCCCCCCCCAGGGTGCCGTGCCCCCCCCCCCCCGGCTGATGCCCCCCCCCAGGGTGCCGTGCCCCCCCCCAATGCCGTGCCCCCCCCCAATGCCGTGCCCCCCCCCAATGCCGTGCCCCCCCCCAATGCCGTGCCCCCCCCAATGCCGTGCCCCCCCCCCAATGCCGTGCCCCCCCCCAGGGTGCCGTGCCCCCCCCCAATGCCGTGCCCCCCCCAATGCCGTGCCCCCCCCCCAATGCCGTGCCCCCCCCCCGGGTGCCGTGCCCCCCCCCAATGCCGTGCCCCCCCCAATGCCGTGCCCCCCCCCAATGCCGTGCCCCCCCCCAATGCCGTGCCCCCCCCCAATGACGTGCCCCCCCCCCAGGGTGCCGTGCCCCCCCCCCAATGCCGTGCCCCCCCCCAATGCCGTGCCCCCCCCGGCGGTGCCCCCCCAGGTTCTGCTCGGAGCGGCTGCACTCGCTGCTGCGGACGCTGGAGATCCTGGACGTGGCCGACTTCTCCGCCATCGCCCTCGTCGCCACCTTCGCCACCCTCGTCAGCACCTACGCCAAGGGTGGGCCTGGGACCCCCGGGGTGGGGGGGGGGGGGGGCCGTCCCTGACCCCCCCCCCGGTGGGTGGGGGGGGGGGGGGTCTGCGAGCCCCCCCCGGCTCGGGGGGTGGGCACCCATGGGCGGTGGGACGATGCGTGAGCCCCCTGTGGGGTGGGTGGGTGAGCACCCATGGGTGGGGGGCACCCTGTGTCCTGCCTGGGGGGGGGGCTGGATGCCCCCCCCCCCATCCTGGCTGTCACTGAGGGTGCTTCCCCCCCCCACCCCTAAATCCCCCCCCCCAAATCCCCCCCCCAGGTTTCACCATCATCATCGAGCCCTTCGACGACAGGACCCCCACCATCGCCAACCCCGTCCTGCACTTCAGGTGGGGGGGGGGCCTGGGGGGGGCCTGGGGGGGGGCAGGGATGTGGGGGGGGGACCTGGGGGGTGGCGGGGGGGACAGGGATGTGGGGGGGGACCTGGGGGGTGGCGGGGGGGGGCAGGGATGCAGGGGAGGGGCAGGGATGCGGGGGGGGGGGACAGGGATGCAGGGGGGGGACACAGGGATGCAGGGGGGGGGGACCTGGGGGGTGGCGGGGGGGGCAGGGATGCTGGGGGGGGGGGACAGGGATGCAGGGGGGGGGGACCTGGGGGGTGGCGGGGGGGGGACAGGGATGCTGGGGGGGGGCAGGGATGCTGGGGGGGGGACAGGGATGCAGGGGGGGGACCTGGGGGGTGGCGGGGGGGGGACAGGGACACTGGGGGGGGGACAGGGACGCTGGGGGGGGGGACAGGGGGACACGGGGGGGACACAGGGGGACACAGGGATGCTGCGGGGGGGGGACAGGGACGCTGGGGGGGGGACAGGGATGCAGGGGGGACAGGGACACTGGGGGGGGGGACAGGGATGCTGGGGGAGGGGACAGGGGGACACGGGGGGGACACAGGGGGACACAGGGGGACACAGGGATGCTGGGGGGGGGACAGGGACGCTGGGGGGGGGACAGGGATGCAGGGGGGGACAGGGACACTGGGGGGGGGACAGGGATGCTGCGGGGGGGGGACAGGGACGCGGGGGGGGACACAGCCTCACCCGGGGGGGA
>NC_134452.1:1016611-1211856 GCF_030867145.1 Opisthocomus hoazin | reverse complement strand
TCGGGGCCACCAGGATGGGCACCGCGGCCGGCACGGGGACACCGGGATGGGGACACTGGGATGGGCACCGCAGAGGGTACAGGGACACCGGGACGGGACACCGGGATGGGTACAGGGATGGGTACAGGGACACCAGGACGGGTACAGGGACGCCAGGACGGGCACCGGGCCACAGGACGGGGACACCGGGACGGGGATACCAGGACGCGTACAGGGACGCCAGGATGGGGACACCGGGATGGGCACCGCGGCCGGCACGGGGACGCCAGGACGGGGACACCGGGATGGGCACCGCAGCGGGTACAGGGACACCGGGACTGGGGCGTGGGGATGGCAGGGTGGGCACTGCGGCCGGCATGGGGACGCCGGGATGGGGACACTGGGATGGGCACCACGGCGGGTACAGGGACACCGGGACGGGGACACCGGGACGGGTACAGGGAGGGGTACAGGGACGCCGGGACGGGCACCGGGCCACCAGGACGGGGACACCAGGACACGTACAGGGACACCGGGACGGGGACACCGGGACGGGCACCACGGTGGGTACAGGGACGCCAGGACGGGGACACCGGGACGGGTGCAGGGACACCGGGACACGTACAGGGACACCGGGACGGGGACACCGGGACGGGCACCACGGTGGGTACAGGGACGCCAGGACGGGGACACCGGGACGGGTGCAGGGACACCGGGACGGGCACCGTGGCGGGTACAGGGACACCGGGACAGGTACGGGGACACCGGGACGGGGACGCCGGGATGGGGACAGGGACTGGCACCACAGCGGGTACAGGGACACCGGGACGGGGACACCGGGACGGGGACAGGGACACCGGGACGGGCACAGGGACGGGCACAGGGACGCCAGGATGTGCACCGCGGCGGGTACAGGGACACCGGGACGGGGACACCAGGACGGGGACAGGGACACCGGGACGGGGACAGGGACACCGGGACGGGGACACCGGACGGGCACCCTGCGTAGCCCAGGGCCACCGGCGAGGGCCCGGTGCGGGGGCAGCGTCACCGCCCGCCCCCCGTGGCCCCCTGCCCGGTGCCACCCCCGGCAGGGGACACCGCGGGGCACCCGCGTCCCACCTTGAGGTCCCGGTGGACGATGTTCTTCTGGTGGCAGTAGTGCACGGCCGAGACGATCTGGGACAGGGCGGGCGTCACCAGGGTGTCCCTGCTGCCCGCTGTCCCCACTGTCCCCAGTGTCCCCCCCCCAGTGTCCCCAGTGTCCCCCCCAGCCCCCTGTCCCACCCCGGTCGATGCCGCAGTGGTGGCCTCGGGGGGGATCGATCCTGCTCACATGTGGGTGCCACGTGCCAGCCCCCCCCCACGGCCACCCCCACCCTGTCCCCAGCCCCCACGCCGCCGTCCCCCCCCCCACCCTGTCCCCACTGTCCCCAGTGTCCCCAGTGTCCCCAGTGTCCCCCCCAGCCCCCTGTCCCACCCCGGTCGATGCCGCAGCGGTGGCCTCGGGGGGGATCGATCCTGCTCACATGTGGGTGCCGCGTGCCAGCCCCCCCCCACGGCCACCCCCGCCCTGTCCCCAGCCCCCACGGTGCTGTCCCCCCCCCCACGATGTCCCCAGTGTCCCCAGTGTCCCCCCCAGCCCCCCCGGTCCCCTCACCTGGCGGAACTTGGCCCGCGCCTCCTTCTCCTTCATCCTCCCGTGGGACACGAGGTAGTCGAACACTTCGCCTGCGGGGGACACCCATGGGTGCCCGCGCCCCCCACCCCGGGCACGGCATCCCCCAACCCCCCCCCCACCCAAGGCGAGCGCCGCGCCCCCCGGGCGCAGCCCCTAACCCAGCCCGGCACCCTGGGGTGCACCTGGGGGGGCTGGGTCCCGGGGGTGCACAGGGGGTGGGGGCCGGCACCCTGGGGTGCACCCGGGGGGGGGCTGGGTCCTGGGGGTCTGCAGGACCCGCGAGGGGGGGGTCGGGGTCGGCACCCTGGGGTGCACCCGGGGGGGCTGGGTCCTGGGGGTCTGCAGGACCCGCGAGGGGGGGTCGGGGCCGGCACCCTGGGGTGCACCCGGGGGGGGCTGGGTCCCGGGGGTCTGCAGGACCCACGAGGGGGGGTCGGGGCCGGCACCCTGGGGGTGCACCCGGGGGGGGGCTGGGTCCTGGGGGTGCAAGGGGGGGTCGGGGCCGGCACCCTGGGGTGCACCGGGGGGGGGCTGGGTCCTGGGGGTCTGCAGGACCCACGAGGGGGGGTCGGGGCCGGCACCCTGGGGTGCACCCGGGGGGGGCTGGGTCCTGGGGTGCACAGGACCCACGAGGGGGGGTCGGGGCCGGCACCCTGGGGTGCACCCGGGGGGGCTGGGTCCTGGGGGTCTGCAGGACCCACGGGGGGGGGGTCGGGGCCGGCACCCTGGGGTGCACCCGGGGGGGCTGGGTCCTGGGGGTCTGCAGGACCCACGAGGGGGGGTCGGGGCCGGCACCCTGGGGTGCACCCGGGGGGGGCTGGGTCCTGGGGGTCTGCAGGACCCGCAAGGGGGGGGGTGGGGGCCGGCACCCTGGGGTGCACCCGGGGGGGGGGCTGGGTCCTGGGGGTCTGCAGGACCCGCGAGGGGGGGGTCGGGGGCCGGCACCCTGGGGTGCACCGGGGGGGGCTGGGTCCTGGGGTGCACAGGGGGGTGGGGGCCGGCACCCTGGGGTGCACCCGGGGGGGGCTGGGTCCTGGGGGTCTGCAGGACCCACGAGGGGGGGTCGGGGCCGGCACCCTGGGGTGCACCCGGGGGGGGGCTGGGTCCCGGGGGTCTGCAGGACCCGCGAGGGGGGGGTCGGGGCCGGCACCCTGGGGTGCACCCGGGGGGGGCTGGGTCCTGGGGGTCTGCAGGACCCGCGAGGGGGGGTCGGGGTGCCCAAGGAGGGGGGGGTCGGGGCCAGCACCCTGGGGTGCACCCGGGGGTGCTGGGTCCCGGGGGTGCACAGGGGGGTGGGGGCCGGCACCCTGGGGTGCACCCGGGGGGGGCTGGGTCCTGGGGGTGCGCAGGACCCATGAGGGGGGGTCGGGGGCCGGCACCCTGGGGTGCACCCGGGGGGGGGGCTGGGTCCTGGGGGTCTGCAGGACCCGCGAGGGGGGGGTCGGGGCCGGCACCCTGGGGTGCACCCGGGGGGGGCTGGGTCCTGGGGGGTCTGCAGGACCCACGAGGGGGGGTCGGGGCCGGCACCCTGGGGTGCACCCGGGGGGGCTGGGTCCTGGGGGTCTGCAGGACCCGTGAGGGGGGGGTCGGGGCCGGCACCCTGGGGTGCACCCGGGGGGGGGCTGGGTTCCCAGGGGTCTGCAGGACCCACGAGGGGGGTCAGGGCCGGCACCCTGGGGTGCACCCGGGGGGGGCTGGGTCCTGGGGGTCTGCAGGACCCACGGGGGGGGTCGGGGCCGGCACCCTGGGGTGCACCCGGGGGGGCTGGGTCCCGGGGGTGCACAGGGGGGTGGGGGCCGGCACCCTGGGGTGCACCCGGGGGGGGCTGGGTCCTGGGGGTCTGCAGGACCCGCGGGGGGGGTCGGGGCCGGCACCCTGGGGTGCACCCGGGGGGGGCTGGGTCCCGGGGGTCTGCAGGACCCGCGAGGGGGGGTCGGGGCCGGCACCCTGGGGTGCACCCGGGGGGGGGCTGGGTCCCGGGGGTTTGCAGGACCCACGAGGGGGGGTCGGGGCCGGCACCCTGGGGTGCACCCGGGGGGGGCTGGGTCCTGGGGGTGCAAGGGGGGGTCGGGGCCGGCACCCTGGGGTGCACCGGGGGGGGCTGGGTCCCGGGGGTCTGCAGGACCCACGAGGGGGGGTCAGGGCCGGCACCCTGGGGTGCACCCGGGGGGGGCTGGGTCCTGGGGGTGCGCAGGACCCGCGGGGGGGTCGGGGCTGGCACCCTGGGGTGCACCCGGGGGGGGCTGGGTCCTGGGGGGTCTGCAGGACCCACGAGGGGGGGCTGGGGCCGGCACCCTGGGGTGCACCCGGGGGGGCTGGGTCCTGGGGGTCTGCAGGACCCGCGAGGGGGGGTCGGGGTCGGCACCCTGGGGTGCACCCGGGGGGGGCTGGGTCCTGGGGGTGCGCAGGACCCCTGGGGGGGGTCGGGGTGCCCGAGGAGGGGGGGTCTCACCGGCGCTGGCGTACTCCATCACCAGGTACAGCGTCTTCTCCGTCTCGATGACCTCAAACAGCTTCACTGCGGGGGGGGCCGTCAGTACCGGACCCCCACGGGTGCCCCCCCCACCCCACGGGTGCCCCCCACCCCACGGGTGCCCCCCACCCACTCACCGATGTTGGGGTGATTCAGCCCCTTCATGATCCGAACTTCCCGGAAGAGCTGCGTGAGGGAAGCAAAGGGGTTGGGATGGGGGGGTCAGGACCCCCACCCACCGTGCCCAAGGGGGTGCCCCCCACCCTGCGCTGCCCACCCCCCTCACGGGTGCCCCCCACCCACCTTCTGGAGGCTGGTGGGGTTCAGCTGCGTCTTGTCGATGATTTTTATGGCCACCTGGGAAGGAAGGGGGGGGTGAGGGTGGGATGCAGGGGGGGGTGAGGGTGGGACGCGGGGGGGGGGCGAGGGTGGGACGCAGGGGGGGGTGGTGCTGCCGGTTGCCCCCCAACTCCCCCACCGCGGGCACCAGTTTGGCCCCAGTATCGAAATTCTCCTCCCAGTTGCCCCCTCCAGGGGGTGGCCAGCTCCCCCCAGGCCCCTCCGTAGCCCCCCCGGGGGCACCCACCTACTCTAGGCCCCCCATTTCTCCCCCCCCGCTCCTTCCAATTGCCCCCCAGACCCCCCCAGACCCCTCACCTTCCCCTGGGGCTCCCCCGCTCCTTCCAATTGCCCCCCAGGTCCCCCCAGGTCCCCCCAGCTCCTTCCAATTGCCCCCCAGGCCCCCCCAGGGTCCTCATCTTCCCCTGGGGCTCCCCAGCTCCTTCCATTTGCCCCCCAGACCCCCCACCTTCCCCTGGGGCCCCCCAGCTCCTTCCAATTGCCCCCCAGACTCCTCACCTTCCCCTGGGGCCCCCCAGCTCCTTCCAATTGCCCCCCAGACCCCCCCAGACCCCCCACCTTCCCCTGGGGCTCCCCAGCTCCTTCCAATTGCCCCCCAGGTCCCCCCAGCTCCTTCCAATTGCCCCCCAGGCCCCCCCAGGGTCCTCACCTTCCCCTGGGGCTCCCCAGCTCCTTCCAATTGCCCCCCAGGTCCCCCCAGCTCCTTCCAATTGCCCCCCAGGCCCCCCCAGCTCCTTCCAATTGCCCCCCAGGTCCCCCCAGCTCCTTCCAATTGCCCCCCAGACCCCCCACCTTCCCCTGGGGCTCCCCAGCTCCTTCCAATTCCTCCCCCAGAAACCCCCAACCTCACCCCAGGCCCCCCCATCTCCCTCCAATTGCCCCCTGGGACCCCTGTTTCTGCCCCCAGCTCCCTCCCGTCAGCCCCGGGGGACCCCCAGGGACCCCCCCCACCTCGCGGCCGGTGAGGATGTGCCGAGCCAGCTTGACCTTGGCGAAGTTGCCCTTGCCGATGGTGCGCAGCAGGCGGTAGTTCCCGATGTGGGGCTGCTCCTCGGGGCAGGAGGCGATGGAGTTGCGGCAGCGGGCGCCCAGCGAGCGGCTGGACCAGGCCGAGCCCTTCTCCGAGCGGCTGCCCCCCAGGCCCGCGAGCTGCCGGGGGGGGGGACACGGCTGAGAGCCCCCAGCTCAGCACACGGGGGGGGCTGGTACCGCTGGGACCCCCCCCAGCTCAACACGGGGGGCCTGGTGCTGCCCCGACCCCCCCCCAGCTCAGCACACGGGGGGCTGGTACCGCTGGGACCCCCCCCAAGCCCAGCATGGGGGGCCTGGTGCTGCCCTGACCCCCCCCAGCTCAGCACATGGGGGGCTGGGACCACTGGGACCCCCCCCAGCTCAGCATGGGGGGCCCGGTGCTGCCCTGACCCCCCCCAGCTCAGCACGGGGGGGGCTGGTACCACTGGGACCCCCCCCCAGCTCAGCACGGGGGGGCTGGTACCACTGGGACCCCCCCCAGCTCAGCACGGGGGGGCTGGTACCACTGGGACCCCCCCCCAGCTCAGCACGGGGGGGCTGGTACCACTGGGACCCCCCCCAGCTCAGCACGGGGGGGCTGGTACCACTGGGACCGCCCCCCAGCTCAGCACACGGGGGGCTGGTACCACTGGGACCCCCCCCCAGCTCAGTACGGGGGGGCTGGTAGCGCTGGGACCCCCCCCAGCTCAGCACACGGGGGGGCTGGTACCGCTGGGACCCCCCCCCCCAGCTCAGCACGGGGGGGCCTGGTGCTGCCCTGACCCCCCCCAGCTCAGCACACGGGGGGCTGGTACCACTGGGACCCCCCCCAGCTCAGCACGGGGGGGCTGGTACCGCTGGGACCCCCCCCAGCTCAGCACGGGGGGCCCGTTGCTGCCCCGACCCCCCCCCCCCCCCCCAGCACCCGCAGGCCCCGGGGGCAGACGCTGCCCCGGACGCGGGGTGGGGACGGAGCCGGCCTGACCGGCTCCCGGGCCGCGTCCCGGCCTTGACCGCGGGTGCCCGGACGCCCGAGTCCTCCCAGTCACACCAGTACCCCCCCCCCCGCACTCCCATTCCGGTTTACTGGTGGCCCCAGCTCCGGCCCAGTGTCCCCCCCGTACAAACCGAGCTCCCCGGTACGACCGTGCCCCTCCCTGTGCCCCCCCGGGACAAACCGACCCCCCCCGGTGCCCCTCCGGTACCAGCCGACCCCCCCCGGTGCTCCCCCGGTACCAGCCGACCCCCCCCCGGGACAAACCGACCCCCCCCGGTGCCCCTCCGGTACCAGCCGACCCCCCCGGAACAAACCGACCCCCCCCGGTGCCCCCCCGGGACAAACCGACCCCCCCCGGTGCCCCTCCGGTACCAGCCGACCCCCCCCGGTGCTCCCCCGGTACCAGCCGACCCCCCCCCGCCGCCGCCGCCCCGGGACCGGCCGCCCCCCCCCGCTCACCGTGTCCGCGTTCCGCTCGTTCCCCGCCGCCAGGGCGGAGCGCGAAGACATCGTGACCCGCGGGGCCGGGGCGCGGGGCTCGGGGCCGGCGGGGCTCGGGCAGGCCCGGGCCGGGCCGGGCGCACCGGGCGCGGCCGCTACCAGCGGCTCATGGCCGGGCCGGGGCGCGGGGGCAGGGCCGGGCCGGGCCCGGGCGGGGGAGCCCTAGGGGCGGGCGGCGGCGGGGGCGGCCATGGGCCGGGCCGGGTCGGAACCGGAAGCGGGACCGGGAGTGGGCGGGGCTTCGCCGCTACGGTGGCCGCGCCCCTTAAAGGCGCCGCGCACCCGAGGAGGGGTGGGATGCGGGGCGCGCGGGGGCATCCGGGGGCACCGGGTGTTCGCGGGCACGGGGTTGCCCGGGGGTGCGGAACCGCGCCCGTGGGACCGACCCCCGCCCGGGGACAGGCGCGGGGCGCGGCGGGGGCGCGGCGGGGGCACGGCCCCTCCCTTTGCCTTTAAGAGGTGCGTCCGGGCGGGGCTGGTCCCGCCCCCTAGCAGCGCGGTGACCAATCGCGCCCAGCAGGGCGAGGCCGCGGCTCCTTCCCATTGGCTGCGCCGAGGCATGGAGACAGCCCGGCCGGCCCCCCGGCGGGGGAGGGGCCCGCGCCTGCGCACCCTTCCGATTGGCTGCAGTGCTGGCCAATCGGCGGCAGCCGGAGGGGGGGGCGTTAACCCCTGCGTGCCCGGCAGAGATGTCACGTGGGCTGGCGGGGACACGGCGGGACGCGGGCACGCGCGGGCGCGGGGAGGGGGGGGGGGGAGGCGACGGAGAGTCACGTGGTGCCGGGGCGGGGTCCCCGCGTGCCGCCGGGGGCCGGCACCGAGACCCTGCGCCGCTGGGTCCTATCGCCGGCACGCGTGGGGTCCCCCTGTGCCCCCGGGGTCCTGTCCCGTGCCACGGGGGGGGGTCCCCTGTGGCACCGGGGTCGCGTCCCCGTCACGCGTGGGGTCCCTGTGCCATGGGGTCCCCCTGTGCCACGCGTGGTCCCGTCCCCGTGCCATCCCCGTGTCCCTATGCCACCCCGGGGTCCCCCTGTGCCACGCGTGGCCCCGTCCCCATACCATCCCCATGTCCCTGTGCCATGCCCGGGTCCCCCTGTGCCATCCCCGTGTCCCCATGCCATGCCGGGGTCCCCCTCATGCCATGTGGGGTCTTGCCCTGTCCCATGCCAGGGTTCCCCTGTGCCACGCGTGGCCCCGTCCCCATGCCATCCCCATGTCCCTATGCCACACCGGGGTCCCCCTGTGCCATCCCCGTGTCCCTATGCCATGCCCGGGTCCCCCTGTGCCACGCGTGTTCCCGTCCCCATGCCATACCCATGTCCCTATGCCACACCGGGGTCCCCCTGTGCCATCCCCGTGTCCCTATGCCACGGCAGGGTCCCCCTGTGCCACGCGTGGTCCTGTCCCCATGTCCCTATGCCACGCCGGGGTCCCCCTGTGCCACGTGTGGTCCCGTCCCCATGCCATCCCCGTGTCCCTATGCCACGCCCGGGTCCCCCTGTGCCACGTGTGGCCCCGTCCCCATGTCCCTATGCCACGCCGGGGTCCCCCTGTGCCACGTGTGGTCCCGTCCCCATGCCATCCCCGTGTCCCTATGCCACGCCCGGGTCCCCCTGTGCCATCCCCGTGTCCCTATGCCACGCCCGGGTCCCCCTGTGCCGTCCCCGTGTCCCTATGCCACGCCGGGGTCCCCCTGTGCCGTCCCCGTGTCCCTATGCCACACCGGGGTCCCCCTGTGCCGTCCCCCTGTCCCCATGCCACGCCCGGGTCCCCCTGTGCCACGCGTGGCCCCGTCCCCGTGCTGTGTGGGGTCCCCTCTGCCCCGGGGTCTCATCCTGTCCCATGCCCAGGTCCCCCTGTGCCATCAGCGTCCCCCCCCCCGTGCCATCAGGGTCCCCCGTGCCGTCGGTGCCCCGTCCCCGTGCCATGCAGGGGGTGACAGCCACGCGAGGTGGGGTCCCCTCTCGTCCCCCCCTCGCCCCCCCGCCGCCGGTGACCCAGCGGAACCGGGGCTGACCCTGCCCCGGCGTGGGAGGCCGCAGCGGGGAGGCGTTTCCTCAGGAAACCCCCCGGCCGCTGCCCGCCCGCCGCCGCCGCTCGGTGTCACCGCTGTCACCGCTGTCACCGCTGCCGGGGGTGCGTGAGCCGGGCGGGCGCCCGCCGGGCTGGGGGTGCAGCCTGCGGGAGGGGGTGCGGGGGGGGCGAGCGGCTGCGCGCCGGGGGGGCTGCGTGCTCGTGGGGGGGGGGGGTGCGCGGGGGTCGGGCAGGGTCGCGGGCTGCCCACGGGGGGGTTTCCACGCTCGCGAGCGTCTCGGTGCTCGCGAGGGGTGCGCGGGGGTCGGGCAGGCTCGCGGGGGGTGCGCGGGGGGGGTTTCCACGCTCACGAGCGTCTCGGTGCACGGGGGGGGTTTGCACACTCGCGAGCGTGTCGGTGCTCCCGGGGGTGTTTCCACGCTCGCGACCGTGTCGGTGCTCCCGGGGGGTGCACGGGGGGGTTTCCACGCTCACGAGCGTGTCGGTGCTCCCGGGGGGGTTTGCACACTCGCGACCGTGTCGGTGCACGGGGGGGGTTTGCACACTCGCGAGCGTGTCGGTGCTCCCGGGGGGGTTTCCACGCTCACGAGCGTGTCGGTGCACGGGGGGGGTTTGCACACTCGCGACAGTGTCGGTGCACGGGGGGGTTTCCACGCTCACGAGCGTCTCGGTGCACGGGGGGGGGTTTCCACGCTCACGAGCGTCTCGGTGCTCGCGGGGGTGATTTGCACGCCCGCGGGGTTCCCACGCCGGGCTCCCGGGACAGACGCCCGGTGCCACGCAGCCGCGCCGGGTGCGGGTCAGCGTCCGCCCCGCGGGTGCCAGCGCGGTGCTGCCCCGCAGACGATGCCGCTGCTGAAGAAAACACCCAAGGAGGAGGAGGAGGAGGAGGAGGAGGAGGAGGATGGCGACCCCTTCGCCACCAACCCCGAGAGCCGCTACCGCCGCCGGGCCACCCTGGAGCGGCTGGTGGGGCTGGCACCCTTCGGCCGCGCCCGTCGCCCCCCGCCCAAGGACGGCGCCGGGACCGGGGACCGGGCGCGGCGGCGGTCGGAGGATTTCGGGCTGCTGCGGCGGCTGCCGGGCTGGCGCAAGGCCGGCGGGGAGGCTCTGGCGGAGAGGCCGGTGCCCAAGCGCGGGTCGCTGCTGCGGCTGGCCCTGGGGACACGGGGACGGCGGGGGTCCGCGGGCGAGCGCCCGCCGACGGCCGAGAGCGACCGGGTGTCCGACGGGGATGGGGACGGCGGGGGACAGCGGCAGGAGGGGCGCGGGAAGGCCGGGGAGCCGCTGTCCGGTGAGAGGGGACGGTGTGGGGAGGACGGGGGACGTGGGGACGTGGGGACGTGGGGGTGGGGACAGGGGACGTGTGAGCACGGGGACGTGAGATGTGGGCATGGGGATGAGGACGTGGGCATGGGGACATGGGACATGGGGATGGGGACATGGGACGTGAGCACGGGGACGTGAGACGTGGGCATGGGGATGGGGACATGGGGATGGGGACATGGGACATGGGGATGGGGACATGGGGATGGGACATGGGGACATGGGGATGGGGACGTGGGGATGGGGACATGGGGACATGGGGATGGGGACATGGGGATGTGGGGATGGGGACATGGGACGTGAGCGCGGGGACGTGAGATGTAGGCATGGGGATGGGGACGTGGGCATGGGGACATGGGACAAGCACGGGGACATGAGACGTGGGCATGGAGATGGGGACATGGGGATGGGGACAGGGGACGTGAGCACAGGGACATGAGACGTGGGCATGGGGCTGTGGGACATGGGGATGGGGACGTGAGGATGGGGACATGGGACATGAGCATGGGGATGGGGACATGGGGATGGGGACATGGGGATGGGGACATGGGACGTGTGAGCACGGGGACGTGAGATGTGGGCATGGGGATGGGGACATGGGGACATGGGGATGGGGACAGGGGACGTGTGAGCACGGGGACGTGAGACGTGGGCATGGGGATGGGGACATGGGGATGTGGGGATGGGGACATGGGGATGGGGACGTGAGGATGGGGACATGGGGACATGGGGATGGGGACATGGGACGTGAGCACGGGGATGTGAGACATGGGCATGGGGATGGGGACACGGGGACATGGGGATGGGGACATGGGGATGGGGACATGGGACATGGGGATGGGGACATGGGGATGGGGACATGGGGATGGGGACATGGGACGTATGAGCATGGGGACGTGAGACGTGGGCATGGGGATGGGGACGTGGGGATGGGGACATGGGGACGTGGGGATGGGGACATGGGACATGAGCATGGGGACATGAGACACAGGCATGGGGATGGGGACATGGGGACATGGGGATGGGGACATGGGATGTGTGAGCACGGGGACGTGAGACGTGGGCATGGGGATGGGGACATGGGGATGGGGACGTGAGGGTGGGGACATGGGACATGTGGGGATGGGGACATGGGGATGGGGACATGGGGATGGGGACATGGGACGTGGGGGATGGGGACAGGGGAGTAGGGTGTGCAGGCGTGGGGCTGTGGGACGTGGGGCTGTGGGACGTGGGGCTGGGGACACGGGACTCGTGGGTGTGGGGACGTAAGAGGACACGGAGGGACAGGGGCATCGGGGCTGAGGGACCCGGGACGTGGGAGACGTGGGACAACGGGGGGGTGCGGGACACGCTGAGACGGGGACCTGTGCTGCGGGTGTCGTCGGGTGCCACCGGCGCGCCCGCGGGTGCCCCCGTCCCCCCAGTGCTGGAGATCCTGGAGCTGATCCAGCGCCGGGAGCTGGTGGCGGCCGACGAGCAGATCATCGCGCTGGAGACCGAGTGCGTGGCCCTGTCCCTGTCCTCGTCCCCCGTCCCCGCGGGCGGGCGGCAGGCGCGGGACGTGGCGCTGCTCTACGAGGCCCTGCAGGCTCAGCTCTGGGCCGTGGTGGGCGAAGCGGTGCCCGCCGGGACCCCCTACCCGCCGCTGCGCTCGGTGGTCCGCGTGCTGGAGCAGGAGGACGAGGCCGATCGCCGGAACCCTCCGGGCACCCCGGGACGCCCGCGTGCCCTGCGGCGACGGTGGCAGGAGGCGGTGGGACGGGCGGCGGGCGAGAGGCTGGCGCAGGTGGCACCGGCCGCCGGGCTGGGCGCGAGGCTGGCGGCGCTGGCGGCTCGCTTGGTGGGGGACCTGGGGGTCGTGCGGTGCCACGTGGCCCCCGCGTACCCCCCCGAGTACGGCGCCTTCGGGGTCTACGCCCGCGGGTACCACCGGGCGCTGGCGCAGCAGCTGGGCGCGCTGGCGCAGAGACCCCTCGCCGTGCCCGACCTCTACCAGCTGCTCGACTGGCACAGCAACACCTACCCCAGGTGAGACCCCCCCTCCCGGCACCCGCTGGCACCCGCGGGACCCCGCGGCATCTGCCCCCCGCCCCCGCCCCCGGCATGCTGGGCACCCTGTGCCACCCATGGGACCCCCCCCCAGCACGCCGGGCACCCGGTGCCACCCATGGGACCCCCCCCAGCACGCCGGGCACCCGGTGCCACCCATGGGACCCCCCCCCAGCACGCCGGGCACCCTGTGCCACCCATGGGACCCCCCCCCAGCACGCCGGGCACCCTGTGCCACCCGTGGGACCCCCCCCAGCACGCCGGGCACCCTGTGCCACCCTGTGCCACCCGTGGGACCCTGCAGCATCCGCACTCCCAGCACACCGGGCACCCTGTGCCACCCTGTGCCACCCTGTGTCACCCATGGGACCCCCCCAGCACGCCGGGCACCCTGTGTCACCCATGGGACCCCCCCCAGCACGCCGGGCACCCTGTGCCACCCTGTGTCACCCATGGGACCCCCCCCAGCACACCGGACACCCTGTGCCACCCATGGGACCCCCCCCAGCACGCCGGGCACCCTGTGCCACCCTGTGTCACCCATGGGACCCCCCCCAGCACACCGGACACCCTGTGCCACCCATGGGACCCCCCCCAGCACGCCGGGCACCCGGTGCCACCCATGGGACCCCCCCCAGCACGCCGGGCACCCGGTGCCACCCGTGGGACCCCCCCCCAGCACGCCGGGCACCCGGTGCCACCCCGGGCGGGCGCTGTGAGGTCCCTGTGCCCGCAGGGAGGTGCTGGGACACCCCGAGGTGGGGGCCCTGCTGCAGGCGCAGGCGCTGGGGCCCCCCCTGCCCCCCGAGACCCAGCGCAGCCTGGAGAGCTCCTGCATCGCCGCCGTCAAGGTACGGGCACCGGGGCGGGCACCGGGACGGGCACCGGGATGGGCACCGCGATGGGCACCGGGGTGGGCACCGGGACGGGCACCAGGACGGGCACCGTGATGGGCACCGGGACGGGCACCGGGAGGGGCACCGCGATGGGCACCGGGAGGGGCACCGGGACGGGCACCGGGATGGTCACCGGGACGGGCACCGGGAGGGGCACCGCGATGGGCACCGGGGTGGGCACCGGGACGGGCACCGGGGCGGGCACCGGGACGGGCACCGCGATGGGCACCGCGATGGGCACCAGGGTGGGCACCGGGACGGGCACCGGGACGGGCACCAGGGGTGCTGGCACCGGGACGGGCACCGGGGTGGGCACCGGGACGGGCACCGGGGTGGGCACTGGGACGGGCACCGGGACGGGCACCGGGAGGGGCACCGCGATGGGCACCGGAGTGGGCACCGGGACGGGCACCGGGACGGGCACCGGGATGGGCACCGGGGTGGGCACCGGGACGGGCACCGGGACAGGCACTGGGACGGGCACTGGGATGGTGACTGGGATGGATGGGGACAGGAATGGGAGCGTCACGGGCACCAGGGGTGCTGGCACCGGGGTGGGCACCGTGATGGGCACCGGGATGGGCACCGTGATGGGCACCGGGATCGGCACCAAGGGTGCTGGCACTGGGGTGGGCACCGGGACGGGCACCGGGACGGCGACTGGGATGGATGGGGACAGGAACGGGAGCGTGACGGGCACCAGGGGTGCTGGCACCGGGGTGGGCACCGGGACGGGCACCGCGATGGGCACTGGGACGGGCACCAGGGGTGCTGGCACCGGGGTGGGCACCGGAATGTGCCCATGAGGAGCACGAAGGTGGCGCTGGGATGGGAACACAGCGGGCACCGTGGTGGCACTGGGATGGTCCCCGGGCTGGGGGCTTGGCAGGGGACTCTGCGCCCCGCCGTCCCCGTGCCCACTGTCCCCACGCCTGCTGTGCCCGGTGCCAGGTGAAGGTGGAGGTGGCGGTGGCACAGGAGCTGCAGCTCAGCGAGGACACGTGGGCAGAGGAGGCCTCCAGCCAGGAGCTGCACGAGGGACTGGCCACCCGCGTCACCGGGGTACGGCACCCGCCGGGCACCGGCGCCCCAGGGACCCCCGCTCTGGGGACCCCGGGCTCTGCGAGGTGACCCACAGCCCCGTAGGGGTGCTGGGGTGGCTGGGCACCCCACGGGGACACAAAGGTGCCAGCGTACCCTATAGGGACACCAAGGTGCTCAGGCACCCCATGGAGACACCAAGGTGCTCAGGCATCCCATGGGGACACCAAGGTGCCCGGGGACCCCATAGAGATGCCTGGGTGCCTGGGTACCCCAAAGGGACACCAAGGTGCCCAGGCACCCCACGGGGACACCAAGGTACTCAGGTACCCCATGGGGACACCAACGTGCCCAGGGACCCCATAGAGATGCCTGGGTGCCTGGGTACCCCAAAGGGACACCAAGGTGCCCAGGGACCCCATGGGGACACCAAGGTGCCCAGGCACCCCACGGGGACACCAAGGTGCTCAGGTACCCCATGGGGACACCAAGGTGCCCAGGGACCCCATAGAGATGCCAGGGTGCCTGGGTACCCCAAAGGGACACCAAGGTTCCAGGGTACCCCATAGGGACACCAAGGTGCCCAGGCACCCCACGGGGACACCAAGGTGCTGAGGTACCCCATGGGGACACCAAGGTGCTCAGGTACCCCAAAGGGACACCAAGGTTCCAGGGTACCCCATAGGGACACCAAGGTGCCCAGGCACCCCACGGGGACACCAAGGTGCTGAGGTACCCCACGGGGACACCAAGGTGCTGAGGTACCCCATGGGGACACCAAGGTGCTCAGGTACCCCAAAGGGACACCAAGGTTCCAGGGTACCCCATAGGGACACCAAGGTGCCCAGGTACCCCACGGGGACACCAAGCTGCTCAGGTACCCCACGGGGACACCAACGTGCCCAGGGACCCCATAGAGATGCCAGGGTGCCCCGAGGGGGTGGTGGGCTTTTGGTACCCCAGGGGACACCACAGTGGTGGCCGTGTCCCTGGGGGACAGCGGGCTGGTGGCTGTGCCCTCACCCCCAGCGGTGTCCGTGACCGCAGCTGCTGCGGGCGCACGTGGACCGAGCCCCCCAGATCACCCCCGAGTTCGGCGTGGAGATGGCACACAGCCTCCTGGGCGTGCTGGTGGCCTTCCTGCACAGGTGGGCACGGGGACACGAGGGGGACATATGGAGGGACAAGGGATGGGTATGGAGGCGTGGGGAGACCTGGGACATGGGGATGTGGGGACATGACAGGGGGTGGGCACCGGGGTATGGGGACATGAGGGGACAGGAGCTGAGCATGGGGACACGGGGATGTGGGGGGGGGGACGCGGGATGGGCACAGGGACGTGGGCACCGTGGGGGGACAGAAGCCACCGGGCAGAGCTGGGATGGCCCTGGGGGACACAGGGAGCACAGGATAAGGGTGGAACCTGCGCCCCAGGTCCTCTGGGTGCTGGGTCCCCAGGGAGCCAGCGTGGGTGACCATGTGGGTGCCCTCAGTTTCCAGCGGAAAGTGGAGCGGTTCCTGGAGGCCCCCAGCGAAGCCACCCCACCCGACAGTGCCACTGGCCGGGCCATCACCCTGGTCAACTGCTGTCCCCCCTTCAGGTGAGGCCACCCCGAGCACCCTCCCTCCCTGGGTCCCTGGGGTTCTCGGGGTGCTCAGGGACCCCGGCAGCACCCACTGACCACCTTGTGGCAGGACCTTCGCTGAGCGCCTGGCGCAGTTTGGGCACCCAGAGAGCGAGGAGCCCCGGCGCCAGGCCCACGCCGCCCTGGACAAGGTGACCCGGCTCTGCAACCACGTCCTCACCCAGCGCCTCTTTGAGGACCTCAAGGTGCCTGCAGGGCATGGGACAGCCTGGGGAGGGGACTGCCAGCGAGGTGCACCAGGATGCTCGGCAGGGTGCCCATCGGTTGGGTGCTGGTCTGGGTGATGCCCATGGGTGCGATGGTCATGGTGCCCATCGGTTGGATGCTGATCTGGGTGACGCCCATGGGTGCGATGGTCATGGTGCCCATCGGTTGGGTGCTGATCTGGGTGACGCCCATGGGTGCGATGGTCACGGTGCCCATCGGTTGGGTGCTGGTCTGGGTGATGCCCATGGGTGCGATGGTCATGGTGCCCATCGGTTGGGTGCTGATCTGGGTGACGCCCATGGGTGTGATGGTCATGGTGCCCATCGGTTGGGTGCTGATCTGGGTGACGCCCATGGGTGCGATGGTCATGGTGCCCATCGGTTGGGTGCTGATCTGGGTGACGCCCATGGGTGTGATGGTCATGGTGCCCATCGGTTGGGTGCTGATCTGGGTGACGCCCATGGGTGCGATGGTCATGGTGCCCATCGGTTGGGTGCTGATCTGGGTGACGCCCATGGGTGCGATGGTCATGGTGCCCATCGGTTGGGTGCTGATCTGGGTGACGCCCATGTGTGCAATGGACATGGTGCTCATAGGTTGGGTGCTGATCTGGGTGACGCCCATGGGTGCGATGGTCATGGTGCCCATCAGTTGGGTGCTGATCTGGGTGACGCCCATGGGTGCGATGGTCATGGTGCTCATAGGTTGGGTGCTGGTCTGGGTGATGCCCATGGGTGCGATGGTCATGGTGCCCATCGGTTGGGTGCTGATCTGGGTGATGCCCATGGGTGCGATGGTCACGGTGCCCATCGGTTGGGTGCTGGTCTGGGTGACGCCCATGGGTGCGATGGTCATGGTGCCCATCGGTTGGGTGCTGGTCTGGGTGACGCCCATGGGTGTGATGGTCATGACCCCCATCAATTGGGTGCTGCTCTGGGTGACGCCCATGGGTGCGATGGTCATGGTGCCCATCGGTTGGGTGCTGATCTGGGTGACGCCCATGGGTGCGATGGTCATGGTGCCCATCGGTTGGGTGCTGGTCTGGGTGACGCCCATGGGTGTGATGGTCATGACCCCCATCAATTGGGTGCTGCTCTGGGTGACGCCCATGGGTGCGATGGTCATGGTGCCCATCGGTTGGGTGCTGATCTGGGTGACGCCCATGGGTGTGATGGTCATGGTGCCCATCGGTTGGGTGCTGAACTGGGTGACACCCATGGGTGCGATGGTCATGGTGCCCATCGGTTGGGTGCTGATCTGGGTGACGCCCATGGGTACGATGGTCATGGTGCCCATCGGTTGGGTGCTGGTCTGGGTGATGCCCACGGGTGCGATGCTCTGGGTGGCCTCCCACCCCCCGGGCGCCACCCAGCATGCCACCCATGGGTGCTGGGACATCTCCCCACCCCAGCTTCCCCCTCCCCAGCCCTACTTCAACAAGCTGATGAAGCGCAAGTGGCTGACGAGCTCTGACGCCTTCGACACCATCGTGATGCTCATCACCAGCTTCACCCAGAAGCTGCGCCCGCTGCGCCCCGAGCCCTACCAGGTGGGTGCTGTTCTTGATGCCGCGGGGCGATCGCCACCACCCGTGGCTTCTGCTGACCCTTGTGCCGCAGGTGCTGGTGAGCGAGGTGCACCGGCGGGTGCTCATCGAGTACGTGCGGCCGCTGCTGCAGGTGCGCTTGGTCTGCACCTCGGCCAAGATGCGCGCCCGGGTGGCCGCCCGCCTCGGGGACGAAGCCCGCCAGCTCCGCGAGCTCTTCAGCCGCTTGGTGAGACCCCATCCCTGTCCCGGCACCCTTGGGTGCGCCTCTGGGTGCGGGGGTGACAGCGCTGAAGGTCCCCTGCGCCGGCAGGATTCGGCCTCGCCGTGGCTGGACTCGGTGGTGCCGCGGCTGAGGGAGCTGCTGGTGCTGGAGGACACGGCAGCGCTGCAGATGGAGGTGGGCGTCCTGGTGAGGGACTTCCCCGACGTCCGGTGAGTGCTGGGACACGGTGGTGGCCCTGGGGGGGTGGCGGGGGGGTGGCAGGACACCATGGCCCCGTAGGGATGGGAGTGGGGTGGCACAAGTCCCCATAGCCACGGCAGCAGGGTGGCAATGCCAGGCAAGATGCCACCTCCCCGCAGGGACTGGGGCACGACAGGGTGTCCCCCAGGCACGACAGGGTGTCCCCCCACGGGGACCGAAGCGGGGTGACAGGACGCTGCGTCCGTCCTTCCCGGCAGCCCCCGCCCCGCTGCCGCTCCCTCCCGGCCGCCCGCCGGGAAGCGGCCGCGGCCTCGAGCCAGGTCCCCTCCCGGTCCCCGGGTCCCTGGGGAGCCGGTGGCACGCGCGAGCCCGGCAGGACGCCGCCGCGTGCGGGGCTTTGAACAGGACCAGTCCCGGCTGCAACTGGTACCAGTTAAACTGGGGGGCAGGACTCGCCCCTGAGCTGGGTGGGACGCTGCGCCCCAAAGCTGGGTACAATCCTGCGCCCCAAAGCTGGGTGCAATCCTGCACCCCAAAGCTGGGTACAATCCTGCACCCCAAAGCTGGGTACAATCCTGCGCCCCAAAGCTGGGTGCATCGCTGCGCCCCAAAGCTGGGTACAATCCTGCACCCCAAAGCTGGGTACAATCCTGCACCCCAAAGCTGGGTGCAATCCTGCGCCCCAAAGCTGGGTACAATCCTGCATCCCAAAGCTGGGTGCAACGCTGCGCCCCAAAGCTGGGTACAATCCTGCGCCCCAAAGCTGGGTGCATCGCTGCACCCCAAAGCTGGGTACAATGCTGCGCCCCAAAGCTGGGTGCATCGCTGCACCCCAAAGCTGGGTACAATCCTGCGCCCCAAAGCTGGGTGCAACGCTGCACCCCAAAGCTGGGTACAATCCTGCGCCCCAAAATTGGGTACAATGCTGCGCCCCAAAGCTGGGTACAATCCTGCACCCCAAAGCTGGGTACAATCCTGCACCCCAAAGCTGGGTGCATCGCTGCGCCCCAAAGCTGGGTACAATCCTGCACCCCAAAGCTGGGTGCAATCCTGCACCCCAAAGCTGGGTACAATCCTGCACCCCAAAGCTGGGTACAATGCTGCGCCCCAAAGCTGGGTGCATCGCTGCGCCCCAAAGCTGGGTACAATCCTGCACCCCAAAGCTGGGTACAATCCTGCAGCCCAAAGCTGGGTACAATCCTGCACCCCAAAGCTGGGCGCACGCCTCTCCGGGGGAGCGGGGCTGCCGGCGGCGCGTGCCCCCGTCCCCTGAGCGTCCCCGTCCCGCAGGCGGAAGCACGTGGCGGCGGTGCTGGACGTGCGGGGCCTGCGGGGCCAGGCGGCGCGGCAGGAGATCCTGGGGGTGGTGCGGGACCTGGAGCAGAGCGAGGCCGAGCCGGGGCCGCCGCGCCAGCGCGCGTTCTTCTCCGAGCTGGCGGCGGCGCGCGAGGTGCGGTGCCTGCCCTTCCAGCTGCCGCGCCTCTCCCGCCTGCGCCTGCGCCGCCCGCGCGCCCAGCGCCCCGCAACGCCGCGCCTCTGAGCGCCCGCGGCGCCGCGCACCGAGCCTGGGAGCGACGCTGCGCCCCGCAACGCTGCGCCCCGCAACGCTGCGCCCCGAGCCTGGGAGCGACGCTGCGCCCCGCAACGCTGCGCCCCGCAACGCTGTGCCCCGAGTCTGGGTGTGATGCTGCGCCCCGCAACGCTGCACCCCGCAACGCTGCGCCCCGAGTCTGGGAGCGACGCTGCGCCCCGCAACGCTGCGCCCCGCAACGCTGCGCCCCGAGTCTGGGAGCGACGCTGCGCCCCGCAACGCTGCGCCCCGCAACGCTGCGCCCCGAGTCTGGGAGCGACGCTGCGCCCCGCAACGCTGCGCCCCGAATCTGGGCACGATGCTGCGCCCCGCAACGCTGCACCCCGAGTCTGGGAGCGACGCTGCGCCCCGCAACGCCACGCCCCGAATCTGGGTGTGATGCTGCACCCCGAAACGCTGTGCCCTGCGACGCTGCGCCCCGAATCTGGGCACGACGCTGCGCCCCAAAGCTGGGTGCTGAGCTCTCCCAGAGCGGGGTGCGATGCTGTGCCCCAAAGCTGGGTGCTGAGCTCTCCCAGAGCGGGGTGCTGAGCTCTCCCAGAGCGGGGTGCGACGCTGCGCCCCAAAGCTGGGTGCTGAGCTCTCCCAGAGCGGGGTGCAACGCTGCGCCCCAAAGCTGGGTGCTCAGCTCTCCCAGAGCGGGGTGCGATGCTGCGCCCCAAAGCTGGGTGCTCAGCTCTCCCAGAGCGGGGTGCGATGCTGTGCCCCAAAGCTGGGTGCTCAGCTCTCCCAGAGCGGGGTGCGATGCTGCGCCCCAAAGCTGGGTGCTCAGCTCTCCCAGAGCAGGGTGCTGAGCTCTCCCAGAGCGGGGTGCTCAGCTCTCCCAGAGCGGGGTGCGATGCTGCGCCCCAAAGCTGGGTGCTGAGCTCTCCCAGAGCGGGGTGCGACGCTGCGCCCCAAAGCTGGGTGCTCAGCTCTCCCAGAGCTGGGTGCTGAGCTCTCCCAGAGCAGGGTGCTGAGCTCTCCCAGAGCGGGGTGCATCGCCCCGGCCGCG
Source organism: Opisthocomus hoazin (assembly GCF_030867145.1). Classification (NCBI taxonomy): domain Eukaryota; kingdom Metazoa; phylum Chordata; class Aves; order Opisthocomiformes; family Opisthocomidae; genus Opisthocomus; species Opisthocomus hoazin. The sequence goes on along the minus strand of NC_134452.1, from coordinate 1,191,094 downwards.
CTCGGACCCCCCCCAAGGCCGGGGGGCCCCTGCGCTGCCCCCGCTCGGAGCCCCCGGGCCGGTCCATAAAAGGCGTCGGTGCCGTAAGTGACCCCGAGAGTCCTCGTCCTTCGCTCCGGGTCCTCGTGCGTGGGGACAGGGGACACGGAGCCACCTCGTGCACCGGGGCTGGGGGACACGGGGCTGGGGGACACGGGGCTGTCCCCACGCACAGGGGTTGGGGACACGGGGCTGGGGGACATGGGACTGTCCCCACGCACAGGGGTTGGGGACATGGGGCTGTCCCCATGCAGAGGGGTTGGGGACACGGGGCTGGGGGACACGGGGCTGTGCCCATGCAGAGGGGTGGGGACACGGGGCTGGGGGACACGGGGCTGTCCCCATGCACAGGGGTTGGGGACACGGGGCTGGGGGACACGGGGCTGTCCCCATGCAGAAGGGTTGGGGACACGGGGCTGGGGGACACGGGGCTGTGCCCATGCAGAGGGGTTGGGGACACGGGGCTGGGGGACACGGGGCTGTGCCCATGCAGAGGGGTTGGGGACACGGGGCTGGGGGACACGGGGCTGTCCCCATGCAGAAGGGTTGGGGACACGGGGCTGGGGGACACGGGGCTGTGCCCATGCAGAGGGGTTGGGGACACGGGGCTGGGGGACACGGGGCTGTGCCCATGCAGAGGGGTTGGGGACACGGGGCTGGGGGACACGGGGCTGTCCCCATGCAGAGGGGTGGGGACACGGGGCTGGGGGACACGGGACTGTCCCCACGCACAGGGGTTGGGGACATGGGGCTGTGCCCACGCACAGGGGTTGGGGACACGGGGCTGGGGGACATGGGGCTGTCCCCACGCACAGGGGTTGGGGACACGGGGCTGTCCCCATGCAGAGGGGTTGGGGACACGGGGCTGGGGGACACGGGGCTGTGCCCACACACAGGGGTTGGGGACACGGGGCTGTCCCCACGCACAGGGGTTGGGGACATGGGGCTGTCCCCATGCAGAGGGGTTGGGGACATGGGGCTGTGCCCACACACAGGGGTTGGGGACATGGGGCTGTCCCCATGCAGAGGGGTTGGGGACGCGGGGCTGTGCCCACGCACAGGGGTTGGGGACACGGGGCTGTCCCCATGCAGAGGGGTTGGGGACACGGGGCTGGGGGACACGGGGCTGTGCCCACACACAGGGGTTGGGGACACGGGGCTGTCCCCACGCACAGGGGTTGGGGACATGGGGCTGTCCCCATGCAGAGGGGTTGGGGACATGGGGCTGTGCCCACACACAGGGGTTGGGGACATGGGGCTGTCCCCACGCACAGGGGTTGGGGACGCGGGGCTGGGGGACATGGGGCTGTCCCCACGCACAGGGGTTGGGGACACGGGGCTGTCCCCATGCAGAGGTGTTGGGGACACGGGGCCGGGGGACACGGGGCTTTCCCCACGCACAGGGGTTGGGGACGCAGGGCTGGGGGACACGGGGCTGTCCCCACACACAGGGGTTGGGGACACGGGGCTGTCCCCACGCAGAGGGGTTGGGGACATGGGGCTGTCCCCACGCAGAGGGGTTGGGGACGCAGGGCTGGGGGACACGGGGCTGTCCCCACACACAGGGGTTGGGGACACGGGGCTGTCCCCACGCAGAGGGGTTGGGGACACCGGGCTGTCCCCACGCAGAGGGGTTGGGGACACGGGGCTGTCCCCACGCACAGGGGTTGGGGACACCGGGCTGTCCCCATGCAGGACTGAGTTCCTCGTGCGAAGCCTCGTCCCCCGGTGACAGCTCCGGGGCGGGGAGGAAGGAAAAGGCCGCCGGTGCCTCTCCGGGAAGCCACCGAGGGGGGGGACAGGGGGACACGACGGCTCTTCCCGGCATGGGGGTGGTCAGCCGGCCAGACCCCGGCGGGCAGCGGGGGGCTGAGGACAGCATGGCTCAGCCCCGGGCAGGATGGGACCCCGGGGGACAAGGCGGGGGAAGCCACCCTGCCCCCGCTCCATCCTGCCCCACCCCGCCCCGGCGCCCGGATCCGACACCTCGTGGGACACCCTGTCCCCCCCCCAACACTGGAAAACGCGGCAGGGGGACACAGCGCACGGCCACCCCCGCACCCCTCCTGCCACCCGCCTCCCCGAGGTCACCGTCACCCACTGCTGCCGCGAGCTCGTCAGGTCTCAGCCCGTCCTGGGGGGGCCATGGACGAGGCCACCGTGCCCGTCACCACCCCCCACCCCCCCCATGTCAAAAATAGGCGAGTGCCGGATCTGGCCAGGAAGGAGCAAGGGCTAAAAATAAGTGGCCCCGGCGGGAGCGGGGTCAGGGTCACCGTCCCTCGTGCCGTGGGAAGGGGACGGTGGCGGCGGGGGCGGAAGCGGCAGCGCCAGGCGGGAGCGGCGGGAAGGGACGGGGAGAGCTGGGGGGGGGACAGGGGTGGCCCCTGTGCAGGGACGGGCATGGGACGACGCGGGGGGTGGCACGGAGCTGGGAACTTGGGGACGTGCCACTGCGCCCAGGCACACGGGGACAGGGATGGAACGATGCAGGGACAAGGGTGTCACCATGCCCAGGTGAAAGGTGGCAGGGACGTCACCGCACAGAGCAGGACCGTGCGGGGACCTGGGGACAGTGATGGGGCCATGTCTGGACACGTGGGGACAAGGGTGTCACCATGCCCAGGTGAAAGGTGACAGGGATGTCACCGCACAGAGCGGGACCGTGCGGGGACCTGGGGACAGCAATGGGGCCATGTCTGGACACGTGGGGACGAGGGTGTCACCATGCCCAGGTGAAAGGTGACAGGGATGTCACCGCACAGAGCGGGACCGTGCGGGGACCTGGGGACAGCGATGGGGCCGTGTCTGGACACGTGGGGACAAGGGTGTCACCGTGCCCAGGTGAAAGGTGGCAGGGACGTCACTGCACAGAGCGGGATCGTGCAGGGACCTGGGGACAGCGATGGGGCCGTGTCTGGACACGTGGGGACAAGGGTGTCACCATGCCCAGGTGAAAGGTGGCAGGGATGTCACCGCACAGAGCGGGACCGTGCGGGGACCTGGGGACAGTGATGGGGCCGTGTCTGGACACGTGGGGACGAGGGTGTCACCATGCCCAGGTGAAAGGTGACAGGGATGTCACCGCACAGAGCGGGATCGTGCAGGGACCTGGGGACAGCGACGGGGCCATGTCTGGACACGTGGGGACGAGGGTGTCACCATGCCCAGGTGAAAGGTGGCAGGGACGTCACCGCACAGAGCGGGATCGTGCAGGGACCTGGGGACAGCGATGGGGCCATGTCTGGACACGTGGGGACAAGGGTGTCACCATGCCCAGGTGAAAGGTGACAGGGATGTCACCGCACAGAGCGGGACCGTGTGGGGACCTGGGGACAGTGATGGGACTGCACAGGGACAGATGGGGTTGGATCCCACCTTGTGGGGACAGGAATGTCACCGTGCAGGTGTGTGGGGACATGAACCCGCAGTGTCCCCACGGTCCCCGAGTGCACCCCCAGACGTGGAGGACAGCCCCCCCAGGGTGTGTCCTGGCGTGTCCTGGCGTGTCCTGGCGTGTCCCGGCGCGTCCCGTGTGCCAGCCCCGGCGTGAATCACCGGGCGCCTGACGTCAAGGCCTCGGGGGAAGGAAGGAAACCCCCCCGGCAGCATGGCTGGGGGGCCAGGGGGACCCCCCCCCCAACACGGCACGGCCAACATGGCCCCCACGCAGCACCCAGCTGGGCAGGGGACCCCCAGCCTGGGTGGGAACTCCCTCAGACTGGGCAGGGACCCCCGAAACGGGGCAGGGACCCCCCTCAAATGGAGGGGCGTACCCCTAGACTGGGAATGGGCCCCCTCCCAGCTGGGTAATACACTCCCAAAATTGGGAAGGAACCTCCCAAACTGGGCCAGGATCACTCCCCACCCCCCCACCCGTCGCTGGGTGCTGGTGCCCCCTGGCGGCCACCCGCGGGGCTGCAGGCGCCGGGGGCGTGGCTTGATGCATGTGGGCGAGGCTTATAACTTCTCATAATTCTATGCTATGATCTTCACAGCTGATTGGCAGCAGAACGGGGAGACAGCCCCCTGGGCTGCACCTCCCCAAGGGGCTCTTACCCAGGGCTCCTGGTCCCCAGGAACCCCGGTCCCTGCAGCTCCCGCTCCTCCGGGACCCCTCACCCGAGGGCTCTGTGGCCCCAGAAGCTCCCTGGGGCACAGGCTCCAGCATCTCCATGGCTTCATCACCTTGGTGCTCCTCTTTGTCCCCAAGGCCCTATGACCCCTCAGCCCACATCTCCAAGGACCCCAGGGAAGCTCCTCAACCTGCAGCTTCCGTGTCCCCAGAAGGTCCCCAACCCACTTCTTCCCCAAGAAGATGGGTGTCCACCTGGTGCCACCCTTCTGGCTGGAAAGAAGAGATAGAGGGCTGATCCGAAGCTGCTTTATTGGCCACGTTGGGATGGGTCAAGCACGGACACAGGGGCCAAGCTGGCCCCAGAACAGTCACAAATACAGCACAGGCAATAATAATAATAATAACAATAATAATAAAAAATTAAACATCTCCCGGGAGCTGGTAGCCCCACGCAACAAATATATATATATAATATATTGAGAGAGGACAGAGTCAATGCTGGCAAAGCTTGGTCACAAGAGAGGGACGGCGCGCGGTTGGGGATGCCAGAGCCACCGGTGGGACCCGTGCAGGGAGGGTGGATGGGGCAGAGTCGTTCACAGTTGGGTGGGGGACAAGCAGGATAGGAGCCCACCCAATGTTGCGGGTGCTAGAGAGGTCACCTGGAGGCCCAGCATCAGCAGTGGGGCTGGGACCCCCAAGGGGGATGGGGACACGGAGTGTGGACACCATGGAGGGGTGGAGACAGCGCATGGAAACCCGCTCCGGTGACGGAAATTTGGCAGGGGCACCTCCAGGGTGATGGAGATGCTGCAAGGAGCCCATGGGATGGTGCAGCTGTGGCACAAACACCTCTAAGGTGACGGAGGTGCCACAGGGACTCTCCAAGGGAGATGGAGATGCAGCAGACACCTCTAGGGTGAAGGAGCTGCCACATGGACCCCCTGGGACGACGGAGATGACACAGACATCTCCAGTGTAACAGAAATGACACAGGGACCTTTCCTTGGATGAGGGAGATACAGCATGGGCATTTCCAAAGTGATGGAGATGGCACAGGGACCCCCTCCATGACAACAGATATCAGGCACAGACACCTCTGAGGTATCATAGATGCCACGGGGACCTTCCCAGGGTGACTGAAATCAGGCATGGACATCTCCAGAGTGAAGGAGATGCTGCACGACTCCGCATGGGATGATGGAGATCAGAGCCAGACACCTCTAAGGTGATGGAAACACCTCAGCAACATTGCCAGGATGGTGGAAATCAGGCATGGACATCTCCAAAGGTATGGAGACGCTTTATGAATCCCCATGGAACAATGGGGGATCCAATGGGGATCAGGGATGGACACCTCTACGGTGATGGAGACACCACAGGGACATTCCCAGGATGGTGGAAGTCAGGCATGGACATCTCCAAAGGGATGGAGATGTTGCATAAAGCCCCATGGGATGGTGTGGACTGGGCACAACACCTCTAAGGCAACGGAGACGACAAAGGGATCTTCCCAGGTGGATGGAAGCTGAGTAGGAGCATCTCCAATGCAAAGGAGATACTCTGTAAAGCCCCATGGGATGACAGGGATTGGGGACAGACACCTCGAAGGTGATGGAGGCACCACAGGAACCTTCCCCGGGTGGTGGAAATTGGGCAGAAACATCTCCAAGGGGATGGAGATGCTGCATGAACCCCCATGAGAGGATGCGGCCTGGGGACAGACACCTCTGAGGTGATGGAGGCACCACAGGGACACTCCCAGGGTGGTGGAATTGGGCAGAAACATCTCCAAGGGGATGGAGATGCTGCATGAACCCCCATGAGAGGATGCGGCCTGGGGACAGACACCTCTAAGGTGATGGAGGCACCACAGGGACACTCCCAGGGTGGTGGAATTGGGCAGAAACATCTCCAAGGGGATGGAGACGCTGCATGAACCCCCATGAGATGATGGGGACTGGGGGCAGACACCTCTAAAGCGGCCAGGAGACCGCACAAACAACGGACACACATCATGGACACCTCCAAGGCGCCAGCCTCCTCGCTGACGCCCCACATCCAGGCACCAAAGCTGCCCTTCAACCTCACCAACACCCCAACCTCTGGGACAAGTGATCCAAAAAAACAAAAAAAGGGGGAGGAGGGAAAAAAAAAAAAAGCCAAAAACCACAAAAAACCACCACCCAGGGAGGAAGGAGGTGCCCATTTTTGGGGGGGGGACCCCGTTCACAACGCGAGGAGCGAGGGAGAATTCAAGGAGTCCGAGGACTGGTCGCTGCTGCTGCTCCGCTGATGCGAGGCTCCGCAGGTGGCTCCCTCTGGGTGGGTGAACACAAACGAAGACGTATAGGATGGGTTAGGTGGCCCCGAGGGGACCCCGGGTGCGAAGCAGCAGCTGGGGAAGGGGCCCTGGGCACTTGGCTGGAACGGACCCGGGGGTAGGAAGGCGACGGTCCCCGCCGGCTCTTCCTTGCCCAGGGTGCTCACCTCGGCGGGGCCGGCACCCAAGGAGCCGACGTCCTCGAAGGGGAGCTTGCAGGCTGGGGCGTGGGCCACCAGGACGAACTCCAAGCGTTCCTTCTCCTTCTGCAGCTCGGCGATTTCCGACTCCAGCTCGGCTTTCTCTTCCTCCAGCTGGTCTGTCTCCTGCAGCAGCGGTGGGGTGGGGTGAGACGGGCTGCGAGGGATGGCCGCTGTGTCCCCCCCCCCGTCCCCAAGGTTGGGGACATCACCCTCCCATGGTCTCCAGGACAGGGGCATTTCTCCCTCCGGCATCCCTGGGTGACCATCTGTCCCCTTCTGATGTCCCTGTTCCTGGGGATGGCACTGTCCCCTCTCCAGCATCCCTGGGTGCCCCTCTGATGTCCCCTGCTGCTGGGGATAGCGTCCTCCTCCTCCAGCATCCCTCTGTCCTTCTCCCGTGTCCCTGGCTCCTGAGGACAGCATTGTCACACTCCAGTCTTATCTTCTGATGTCCTCAGCTCCCAAGGACATCATTGTCCCCTTCCAGTGTTCCTTGGTCCTGGAGTCACTGTTGTCCCCACCCAGCATCCCCAGGACACACACCCCAAGGACATCATTGTCTCAGCTCCCAAGGACATCATTGTCCCCTTCCAGTGTTCCTTGGTCCTGGAGTCACTATTGTCCCCACCCAGCATCCCCAGGACACACACCCATAGGCTTCTGTCTCCTCCAGTACAGCCAGGTCCTAGGGACGTCATTCCCTCCAGTGTCCCTTGGTTCTGAGGACACCACTGCCCCGTTCCAGTGTTCCCAGCTCCCTGGAATCAGGGTCTACAGGCATCGGTCTGTCCCCTTGTGACATTCCCAGCTCTGAGGGCGTCATCATTGTCATCATCATCCCCCTCCAGTGTCCCTTGGTCCTGAGGACACCGCTTCCCCACCTAACAACCCCAGCTCCCCTGGATCTGCATCCGTGGGCATCGACCTGTCCCCCTCAAACACATCCAAGAAGGGGATGACAATGTCCCCAGGACATGTCCCTCAGTCCTGGAGACACCGCTGTCCCCATCTGCTCCCACGGGCTTGTTGGAAGGGGACAGGTTGATGCCTAAGTCAACCACCCCCTTCCAATGTCCCCATGGCCTGAGGACACAACTGTCCCCAAACATCTCCGGGGACTTACCCCCGTAGACATGGACCCATGCCCCTGTAACGTTCCCAGCCCCTGGGGACATGGCCATCCCTCCACTATCCCAGGCAGCCACCAGTGTCCCCCCCAGACACCCCTGGCTGTGGTAACGCCGCCGTCCCCCGTGTGTCCCCAAGCACTCACCGCCTGCAGCCGATCCGTCAGCTCCCGGCGCCGGTTACGGCACTTGGCCGCCGCCAACTTGTTCCTCTCCCTCCGCACCCGACGCTTCTCCTCCTCCTCCGGTGTCAGCTGCCAGAGGGACAGGACCATCAGCTGGGTGCCCAAGGTCCCCCCAACTCTCTGAGCCCCCCCATCCACCCAGGGGACGGGGATGCCACTCACCGTCTCCTCGCGGCTGCGCCGGGGCCGGGCGCGGGTGGAACGTGCCGGCGGTGCCGCCGGCCCCGTGGTGAAGGCACCCATGCCTGGCGTGGAGTAGCTGGGTCCCGGGAGGTCGTAGGGATCGACGGGGGGTGGGTGCGCCATAGGTGCCCCTGGGGGCTGCGACTGGGCCACCGAGGAGATGAGAGTGGGCTGCACCATCCACTGCAGGTCCTGGCTGGTGGTGATGGCCGTCACCGTGGGCACGAAGGAGCCGGGCATGTCCCCCAGGCCGCTGCACTCCTGTGGAGAAGGGGGGGGTCAGATCTTGCCCAGCAGCACCCATGAGTGGGCTGGCACTGCCACCCTCCCACCCTGCACGAGGGCCTCACCACCCCGGCACCAACACGCAGGAGCTCCCTGGCTCTGATGCACGATGTCCTTACGTCCCTGGCACCAGCACACAACACCCTCAGGGCCCTGGCACCGACGTGCAAAGCCCTCCTGCCCCTTGCACCAACACACCAGTCCCTCCTGGCACCGATGGACAACACTCACGCCCCTGCCACCGACGCGCGAGAGCTTCCGGCACCAAGGTGAAGGAGGTCCCTGGCACCAAAGCACGAGGCTCCCCGTCCCCTGGCACCGATGTGCAAGAGCTCCCCAGCACAGACACACGATGCCCTCACGCTCCTGGCACCGGTGTGCAAGGGGTCCCTGGCACTGACGCCCCGGACCCTCGTGTTCCGGGCACCAACGCACAGCAGCCTCCTGGGGCTGACGTTTGGCAAACCCCGTCCCTGACCTGCAGCAGCTCCCTGGCCCTGATGCACGACGACCTCACGCCCTGGCACTGGTGTGCAAACACTTCCCAGCACCCACACATGAAGCCCTGGTGCCCCTGGCACCGACGTGCAAGAGCTCCCCAGCACCCACACATGAAGCCCTGGTGCCCCTGGCACCGACGTGCAAGAGCTCCCCAGCACCTGCCCTCCTGCCCCCAGCACCCACGTGCAAGATCTCCCTGGCACCTACGCACGATGCCCTCCTGCCCCTGGCACGGGTGTGCAAGAGCTCCCTGGCACTGATGCTCACTGCCCTCGTGCCCCTGGCACCGATGCTCACTGTCCTCGTGCCCCTGGCACCGACATGTAAGAGCCCCCCATCACCAATGCCCTCCTGACCCCAGCACCCACGTGCAAGATCTCCCTGGCACCTACACACGATGCCCTCCTGGCCCTGGCACGGGTGTGCAAGAGCTCCCTGGCACCGATGCTCACTGCCCTCGTGCCCCTGTCACCAACACACAACACCCTCAGGTCCCTGGCACCAACGCACGATGCCCTCGTGCCCCCGGCACTGACACATAGGAGCCCCCCCCGCACCGATGCTCACGGTCCTCGTGCCCCTGGCACCGTGCAGCAGCACTTGTGCACCAGCGTGCAACCCCCCGGCCCTGGCACAGGGGGGCACCCATTCCCCCCACCCCCCCCGGCCCTGGCACAGGGGGGCACCCATTCCCCCCCGGCCCCGGCACAGGGGGGCACCCATTGCCCCCCCCCCCCCGGCACAGGGGGGCACCCATTCCCCCAACCCCCCCCGGCCCTGGCACAGGGGGGGACCCATTCCCCCAACCCCCCCCGGCCCTGGCACAGGGGGGGACCCATTCCCCCACCCCCCCCCGGCCCCGGCACAGGGGGGGACCCATTCCCCCACCCCCCCCCGGCCCCGGCACAGGGGGGGACCCATTCCCCCACCCCCCCCGGCCCCGGCACAGGGGGGGACCCATTCCCCCCCCCCCCCCGGCCCCGGCACAGGGGGGGACCCATTCCCCCCCCCCGGCCCCGGCACAGGGGGGGACCCATTCCCCCCCCCCCGGCCCCGGCACAGGGGGGGACCCATTCCCCCCAAACCCTGGCCCTGGCACAGGGGGGGGGACTTATCACCCAGCTCGGGTTCCCCCCCCCCTCGGGACCCCCCTTCTGCCTCCAGCTGTTTGCAGCTGGCGCTGCCCCCCCCGCCGGGGCACACCCGAGGGCGTTGGGGGGCACTGAGGGCCCCCCCAGATCACACCCAAAGCCCACACGGGGGGGGGGCAGGCACTAAGCCCTCCCCTTTCCCTGTTGCACGGTGCGGGGGTTGGACTGAACCGGGCTGCGCCGGTGCCCGTTGCCGGGGGGGCAGCACTCAGCCCCCTCCCCGGGGTGGGGAGCCCCCGACCACGCTCCCACCCGCCGCCGCCCCGCCCGCCCGGGGGGCGTGGCCTCCCCGACTGTGGGTGTGGCCACGCGGTGAGGGGGCGTGTTCCGCACACGCACCTCCCCCCCCCCGCCTTAGCAACAGGGGGGCGGCCGCCGCCTTCCAAAATAAACCCGCGCGCGCCGTGCGTGCGCCGCGTCATCACGGAGGGTTCCAGCGCGTCACGCGTTTACGCACGACCCCGCCCCCTCGGCGCCGCTCGCCCGCCCCGCCCCCTTCCCCCCCCCCCCCCCGCAGCGCGGGGCCCTCACCTGCGCGGCCGCCGCCGCCGCCGGGCTCCCGAAGGAGTCGACCGAGGAGAGGTACTGGGACTCGGCCGAGGGCGAGGAGCTGCACCGGGACCCCGAGTCGTAGTCACCGGGGAAGCCTTGGTACATGGCCCCGGGGGCGCGGGGGCCGCCGCGCCACGCCAAGGCTGCGGGTCAGGCTACCGGCATCCCGGGTTACCGAGCACCGCCCCGCTCCTCCGCCCCCCTCGCCGGTTTAGGGTGACGGGTTTGGCGGGGGGGCAAGGTCTCTCGGTGCGAGGGTCCCGCTGCGGTCTGGCGTCCCGTGGGAAGTCCCGCTGCGAGCGCCGGTGTATCCGTCCCAGGCTCCGGTTCGCCGGTGCAAAGTCCCGCTGCGCTGCCACCAGCTCCGGTTCGCCGCTATGGGCCCCTGCGCGTCCGTGCCAGGCCCCGGTTCGCCGGTACAAAGTCTCGGTGCGTCCGTCCGAAGCTCCGGTTCGCCGCTACAAAGCCCCGGTGCACCCGTATGAGCCCCGATGCATCCGTCCCAGACTCCGATTCTCCGGTACAGAGTCCCGGTGCGCCTCTACAAACCCCGGTGCGTCCGTTTCCAGGCTCCGGTTTGCGGGTACAAAGTCTCGATTCGCCGCTATAAGCCCCGGTACATCCGTTCCCAGGCTCCGGTTCTCGGTGCAGAGTCCTGGCTGGCCGCTATAGGCTCCGGTAAATCCCTTCCCAAGCTCCGGTCCAGCCGCTACGAGCCCCGGTACATCCGCTGCCCAGCTCCGCCGGTGCAAAGTCCCGGTGACGCTCCCGCCGCTTCCCCCGGTCTCCGCTTTTTATGAATGAACCGCTTACCACCGCGCCGCCGCTTTATACGGCGGAGCCCCGCCCCCTGTGCTGACGTCACGCCCCCTGCCGCCGCCGTTCCGGGCCCCCCAGGACCCCCCGGACCCCGCAGCCGCCGTCGCCGCCGTTGCCCCTGCCGTTCTGCGGCCCCGGGAGCCGCCGCCGCCGTTAAGAGGCTCCGCGGCGGGCGGGGAACGGGGGGGATCCCTCGCTCCGCCCCTCCGGAGTTCCTGTGACGCAATTAGCCATATATGGGCTTGTCTCGGAGTGTTTGTTTGGTATCCTAGCAATGACGTCACAGGGAATCCCTTCGCCGCCGCCGCCGCCGCCGCCGCCGAAACGCGTATTAATAGAAACGGGCTCCGCGGTTCTAGAAACGGCCTGAACCGTCCGGGGCGACGGCCCCGCACCCCCGGTAACCCCCCCGGTAACCCCCCCGGTAACCCCCGGGGCTCCCCCCCAACCTGCTGACCCCTCCCCGGGGTCCCCTCCCCACCCGGTGCCCCTTTCCCCGGACCCCATCCTCACCCGGTGACCCCCCCCGGACCCCATCCTCACCCGGTGACCCCTCCCGGTGACACCCCCCCCCCCTCGGTGACCCCTCCCGGTGACCCCGCCCCGGGGTTCCTCCCCCCCCCAGCACGTGGCGCCGCCGGCCACGGGGCCGTCCCGGAGTGGGGGATGGGGACGGGACTGCAGGGCCCCGGTACCGGGGCAATGGGAACTTCTCCCCGGGCTCTCACCGGGATCGGACTGCAGAGCACCGGGGGGGTCCCCATATGGGAGCGTCCCGGTACCGGGGCGATGGGAACTTCCCCTCCGAGGCATTACCGGTACCGGACTGCAGAGCACCGGGGGGGTCCCCATATGGGAGCGTCCCGGTACCGGGGCGATGGGAACTTCCCCTCCGAGGCATTACCGGTACCGGACTGCAGAGTACCGGGGGGGTCCCCGTATGGGAGCGTCCCGGTACCGGGGCGATGGGAACTTCCCCTCCGAGGCATTATCGGTACCGGACTGCAGAGCACCGGGGGGGTCCCCGTATGGGAGCGTCCCGGTACTGGGGCGATGGGAACTTCCCCTCCGGTACCGGACTTCAGAGCACCGGGGGGCTCTCGGTGCCGGGGCAATGGGAAACTCCCCGCCCCCCCCCCCAATCGCAGAGATGCCACCGGCACTGGGCTGCAGAGCACCGGGGAGTCGCCGGTACCGGGTGGTGGCACACCGGGGGCGGTTCCGGGTAGCGGGGTGCAGGAGCCACCGTCCCCATCCCCCGCACTCGCGGGATGGCCGCCGGGTAGGGGGTCCCGGTATGGGGGCGTCGGCAACCAGAGCCCCCGGGGGGGGTCCCGGTCCCTTTACAGGACCGGGGCGGTCACGGGAGGCTGATGTCACCGGCGGGGACCGGCGCTGAGTCACGGCGGGGCCACGGCGACCGGGGGGGCGGGGGGGGCCGTTCCCACGCCCATTCATTCATTCATCCATTCATTCATTCATCCATTCATTCATTCATAACCCCCGTCACTCATTCATGCCCCGCCTCCAGCTCGGGGGGCGGAGCCAGAGGGGTCGCAGCCCCGGTTGTCCCCGCCCCGCTCCCCTGACCCCGAGACCCGGGTGTTCCCGGACCCGGGTGTCCCCAGCCTGGGGGGTCCGGCCCCGGTGATGCTGGGTCTCGGGTACCCCCGGGCCCGGGGTCTCGACCCGGCGCTCCCCGGTGTCCCAGTCCCCGTGTCCCTGTCCCGGTGTCCCGGCCCCGGGGTGGCGGGGTCCCGGCCGGGCCCGTCCCGGTCCCGGTCCCCCGTCCCGTCCCCACGTGCTGCCGCCGCGGTCGGAGTAAACACGGCGCGTGTCGCCCCGGCGACGGCGTTCCATGCCCCTGACGTCACCACGTCCGGCGTCCTTTGTTTACGTCGCGCGGCAACCGCCGTGCCCTTGGCAACGGGGGGCGGTGCGAGGCGCGAGGGGGCGGGGTCAAGGCGGCCGGGGGGGCGGGGTCTGCGCCGCGAAGTTCCCGCGCGTTTGGCGCGGCGGGGGGAGAGGGGGGGCCCCGAGGGGGGGGTCCGCGCTCCCCCCTTCCCCAGCTGCTGAGTCAGCACAGCCCGGCCCGGCTGAGGAGGGGGCTCCCCCCGTGTCCCCCTCCCACAGGCCGGTGTCCCCATGGCCCCCGGTGTCTCCCCCGTGTCCCTGTGTCCCCTGTGCCTCCCCCTGTGCCACCTTGTGTCCCCCCCACGTCCGTGTGTCCCCCCCCGTGTGACCCCCCCCCGTCCCCACGTCCCTTGCACAATCAAGCCTGGTTGTCACAAGAGTTTTTATTAAAGTGTGACCCCCCCACGCAGGGGGGGGAAGACACAAGGGGGACGACACGACCCCCCCCCCCTCGAGTGACACCCCCACACAGGGTGGGGGGGGCGTGGGGGGACCCGGCAACCACCCCCCCCAGCTGCCACCTCGGGGGGTGATGGAGGGGTCACTGCGGCTTCACTTTGGCACTTGGGAGCTTGGCCTGGATCCTGGGGGCAGAGGGGAGTTGGGGGGGGCGGGGAGCACCCCAACCCCTCAACCCCTCCCCGGGGGCACCCCTGGGCTGGGTTTGGGGTCCCTGGGAGCAGGTTTGGGGTGCAGGAGGTGGTTTTGGGGGGGCAGGGGGTGTCCTCACCTGGCTCGGAGGTGACTCAGGTGGTTCCTCACCAGACTCACATACTGGTCAATCTGGGCCTGGGGACATCAGGGACGTGGGGGGCAACTGGGGACATGGGGGGGGGGCAGAGGGGTACCCCTCGACCCTCCCCAGCCCCCCGTGTCTCCCCGTGTCTCCGTACCTGGTAGTGCCGGTAGAGCACGGGGAAGGTGAACGCGCAGATGACGCCTGGACCGGGAGTGCCACGTCAGGCCAGGTCCCCGTCCTGTCCCCCGTCCCTGTGCCACACCCCCGTCCCCTCGAACCCCTCTCCCCAGCCTGTCCCCATGCTCTGTCCCCTGTCTCCACGGTGTCCCCGATCCCCGTGCCATCCCCCTGGCTCCAGGCACTACTCCTGTCCCCTCCACCTGTCCCCTTACCCCCAGCCTGTCCCCATGCCACCCAGTGTCCTTGTGCCTGTCCCCAGGCCCCATCCTACCCCCTGGGCTCTGTCTCCATGCCCCGTACCTGTCCCCTATTCTGTGTCCCTGTCCCCAGGCCCCATCCCCTGTCCCTGTCCCCACCCCACGTCCCTTCTCCCCCCCCCAGTGCCCCGTCCCCGTGCCGTACCTGCTCCCAGCAGCGTCAGCCCGTTGCAGACAGCCCCCACGTAGGTCAGCAGGTAGAACAAGAAGGCGAACTGCGGCCAGAGCCCGGTGTCACCTCACCCTTGCCGTCACCGTCACCGCCCCGGGTGAGCCCCGTGCCACCCGTGTCCTCGTGCCACACGTCCCCAGTACCCCCCCATGCCCTTGTGCCTGTGGACACCCCATGTCCCCCTGTGTCCCCATGCCCCTGTGTCCCCACACCCCTGTGTCCCCACGCCCCTGTATCCCCACGCCCCTGTGTCCCCACACCCCTGTGTCCCCACACCCCTGTGTCCCCATGCCCCTGTGTCCCCATGCCCCTGTGTCCCCACGCCCCTGTGTCCCCACGCCCCTGTGTCCCCACGCCCCTGTATCCCCACGCCCCTGTGTCCCCACACCCCTGTGTCCCCACGCCCCTGTGTCCCCACGCCCCTGTGTCCCCACGCCCCTGTGTCCTCCAGGTCCTCGGGGCACCCAGTGCTCCCCACATCCTCCATGCCCCCTGCTCTCCCCATGCCCCCTGTGCCCCCCATGCCCCTGGTGTCCCCCGTGTCCTCAGTGTCGCCCATGGCCCCCGTACCCCCAGTGTCCCCTGTGCCCCCCATGTCCCTCTGCCCGCTATGGGGGGTGACGGTCACCTTGAGGGACTCGGGGAGGCTGTGGACAAGGAAGAGGCGGGTGAGGGTGTGGGTGGCGGCGGTGAGGTGCTGGGCCAGGCGCCGGGCCCAGCGCTGCTGCTCCTCGGGGCTCAGCCCCACGGTCCCCTCCGGCTGCGCCCTGCACAGGGACAGGGACAGACGTGGGGTGGGGATGGGGACTGCGGGGACAGCTGTGGGGACAGGGAAGGCAGGGACACCCCATGACATGGGGATGGGGATGGCAAGGACACCTCGTGCCATGGGGACGGGGACAGCAGGGACACCGCATGCCATGGGGACAGGAGGGACATGTCACGCCGTGGGGACAGGGATGACAGATCCACCCCATGCCATGGGGACAGGGACATCAGGGCCACCCAGGGCAAGGGGAGGGGGATGACAGAGCCACCCCATGCCATGGGGACGGGGACATCAGGGCCACCCAGGGCAAGGGGAGGGGGATGACAGATCGACCCCATGCCATGGGGACAGGGACATCAGGGCCACCCAGGGCAAGGGGAGGGGGAAAGCAGGGACACCCCATGCCATGGGGACAGGGACATCAGGGCCACCCAGGGCAAGGGGAGGGGGAAAGCAGGGACACCCCATGCCATGGGGACAGGGACATCAGGGCCACCCAGGGTAAGGGGAAGGGGAAAGCAGGGACACCCCATGCCATGGGGACAGGAGGGACATGTCACGCCGTGGGGACAGGGATGACAGAGCCACCCTGTGCCATGGGGACAGGGACATCAGGGACATCAGGGCCACCCAGGGCAAGGGGAGGGGGATGACAGATCCACCCTGTGCCATGGGGACGGGGACATCAGGGCCACCCAGGGCGAGGGGAGGGGGATGACAGAGCCACCCTGTGCCATGGGGACAGGGACATCAGGGCCACCCAGGGCAAGGGGAGGGGGAAAGCAGGGACACCCCATGCCATGGGGACAGGGACATCAGGGCCACCCAGGGCAAGGGGAGGGGGATGACAGATCCACCCTGTGCCATGGGGACAGGGACATCAGGGCCACCCAGGGCAAGGGGAGGGGGATGACAAAGCCACCCCATGCCATGGGGACAGGGACATCAGGGCCACCCAGGGCAAGGGGAGGGGGATGAGAGAGCCACCCCATGCCATGGGGACAGGGACATCAGGGCCACCCAGGGCAAGGGGAAGGGGATCCACCCCATGCCATGGGGACAGGAGGGACATGTCACACCGTGGGGACAGGGATGACAGAGCCACCCCGTGCCATGGGGACAGGGACATTAGAGCCACCCAGCGCGAGGGGATGGGGACAGCAGGGCCACCCCACAGGGAGAGGGATGGCACAGGCACCCTGTGCCATGGGGACGGGCAGGGCCACCCCACGCCGCGGGGACGGTGACAGGCAGCGGGACAGGCAGGGGTGGCCCCGTCACTCACCGGCAGGGTTGCTCGGGCGGGTGCGGGCGCAGCACCCGCAGGGCGGCGCGGTGCAGGCGCAGGGGCAGGGTGACCCCCAGCACGGCCAGCGCCCCGTAGGCACCCACGCTGACGGCGCTGAACCGGGCCAGGCACCCCAGGGTGCCCAGCGTCCCCACCAGTGCCAGCGCCGACCGCCCTGGCGCCCGCCAGTACAGCAGCTCCCACACTGCGGGGACACCGCGCTGTGCCAGGGCTCCCAGTGCCCTCCAGTGATCCCAGTATCCCCTCCAGAGCCCCCCAGTACCTCCCAGGGCCCCCCACACCCATATCAGCCACCCCTGGTACCCACCAGTGATCCCAGTATCCCCTCCAGAGCCCCCCAGTACCTCCCAGGGCCCCCCACACCCATATCAGCCACCCCTGGCGCCCGCCAGTGATCCCAGTATCCCCTCCAGAGCCCCCCAGTACCTCCCAGGGCCCCCCACACCCATATCAGCCACCCCTGGCACCCACCAGTGATCCCAGTATCCCCTCCAGAGCCCCCCAGTACCTCCCAGGGCCCCCCACACCCATATCAGCCACCCCTGGTACCCACCAGTGATCCCAGTATCCCCTCCAGAGCCCCCCAGTACCTCCCAGGGCCCCCCACACCCATATCAGCCACCCCTGGCGCCCGCCAGTGATCCCAGTATCCCCTCCAGAGCCCCCCAGTACCTCCCAGGGCCCCCCACACCCATATCAGCCACCCCTGGCGCCCGCCAGTGATCCCAGTATCCCCTCCAGAGCCCCCCAGTACCTCCCAGGGCCCCCCACACCCATATCAGCCACCCCTGGTGTCCGCCAGTGATCCCAGTATCCCCTCCAGAACCCCCAGTACCTCCCAGGGCCCCCCACACCCATATCAGACACCCCTGGCGCCCGCCAGTGATCCCAGTATCCCCTCCAGAGCCCCCCAGTACCTCCCAGGGCCCCCCACACCCATATCAGCCACCCCTGGCGCCCGCCAGTGATCCCAGTATCCCCTCCAGAGCCCCCCAGTACCTCCCAGGGCCCCCCACACCCATATCAGCCACCCCTGGCGCCCGCCAGTGATCCCAGTATCCCCTCCAGAGCCCCCCAGTACCTCCCAGGGCCCCCCACACCCATATCAGCCACCCCTGGTACCCACCAGTGATCCCAGTATCCCCTCCAGAGCCCCCCAGTACCTCCCAGGGCCCCCCACACCCATATCAGCCACCCCTGGCACCCACCAGTGATCCCAGTATCCCCTCCAGAGCCCCCCAGTACCTCCCAGGACCCCCACACCCATATCAGCCACCCCTGGCGCCCGCCAGTGATCCCAGTATCCCCTCCAGAGCCCCCCAGTACCTCCCAGGGCCCCCCACACCCATATCAGCCACCCCTGGCACCCGCCAGTGATCCCAGTATCCCCTCCAGAGCCCCCCAGTACCTCCCAGGGCCCCCCACACCCATATCAGCCACCCCTGGCGCCCGCCAGTGATCCCAGTATCCCCTCCAGAGCCCCCCAGTACCTCCCAGGGCCCCCCACACCCATATCAGCCACCCCTGGTACCCACCAGTGATCCCAGTATCCCCTCCAGAGCCCCCCAGTACCTCCCAGGGTCCCCCACACCCATATCAGCCACCCCTGGCGTCCGCCAGTGATCCCAGTATCCCCTCCAGAGCCCCCCAGTACCTCCCAGGGCCCCCCACACCCATATCAGCCACCCCTGGCGTCCGCCAGTGATCCCAGTATCCCCTCCAGAGCCCCCCAGTACCTCCCAGGGCCCCCCACACCCATATCAGCCACCCCTGGCGCCCGCCAGTGATCCCAGTATCCCCTCCAGAGCCCCCCAGTACCTCCCAGGGCCCCCCACACCCATATCAGCCACCCCTGGTGCCCGCCAGTGATCCCAGTATCCCCTCCAGAGCCCCCAGTACCTCCCAGGGCCCCCCACACCCATATCAGCCACCCCTGGCGCCCGCCAGTGATCCCAGTATCCCCTCCAGAGCCCCCCAGTACCTCCCAGGGCCCCCCACACCCATATCAGCCACCCCTGGCGCCCGCCAGTGATCCCAGTATCCCCTCCAGAGCCCCCCAGTACCTCCCAGGGCCCCCCACACCCATATCAGCCACCCCTGGTGCCCGCCAGTGATCCCAGTATCCCCTCCAGAGCCCCCAGTACCTCCCAGGGCCCCCCACACCCATATCAGCCACCCCTGGCGCCCGCCAGTGATCCCAGTATCCCCTCCAGAGCCCCCCAGTACCTCCCAGGGCCCCCCACACCCATATCAGCCACCCCTGGTACCCACCAGTGATCCCAGTATCCCCTCCAGAGCCCCCCAGTACCTCCCAGGGCCCCCCACACCCATATCAGCCACCCCTGGCGTCCGCCAGTGATCCCAGTATCCCCTCCAGAGCCCCCCAGTACCTCCCAGGGCCCCCCACACCCATATCAGCCACCCCTGGCGTCCGCCAGTGATCCCAGTATCCCCTCCAGAGCCCCCCAGTACCTCCCAGGGCCCCCCACACCCATATCAGCCACCCCTGGCGCCCGCCAGTGATCCCAGTATCCCCTCCAGAGCCCCCCAGTACCTCCCAGGGCCCCCCACACCCATATCAGCCACCCCTGGCACCCACCAGTACAGCAGCTCCCACACTGTGGGGACACTGTGCTGCGCCCAGGGCTCCCAGTACCACCCAGTGCTCCCAGTATCCCCTCCAGTGTCTCCCAGTGCCCCCTCCAGACCTCCTCCACTGCTCCCAGAGCCCTTCCAGTGCCTCCCAGTACCCCTGCCAGAGCCCCCTCAGTGCTCCCAGTGCCCCTCCAGTGGTTCCCACTGCCCCTCAAGGTCCTCTGGTGCTCACAGAACCCCCCCAGTGCTCCCCAGTGCTTCCCAGTACCCCCACCCAGAGCCCCCTTGGTGCTCCCAGCGTTCCTCCAGTGCTCCCTAGTGCCCCCCAGGACCCCTCCAGCGCTCCCAGAGCTCCCCCCAGTGCTTCCCAGTGCCCCCCAGTATCCTCCCCAGAGCCCCCAGGCCCCCCCCCAGCACCCAGCTGTCCCCACCCCGAGTGACAGCCCCAGGTGCGGTGAAGGGGTGCCCCCCCCCCACGGGTGCCCCCGCACCCACCTTGGCCCTCCATGGCTCTCGCTGGCGCTGCTGGGGGGGGGGGGAAGCTCGGGGGGGGGGGGGGCACCCCTATTTTTAGCCACCAATCCCGCCCGGACGCCGGGGTCCACCCTGCAACCGGACGCCTGGGTCCCGTCCCCCCCCCCCGCAGCGCCCCGAGGCCCTGATTGGCCGCTCACCCAGGGCATCGGCTCCCGGCGGGCTCGGGGATTGGTCGGGGGGCGCCGGGGGCGGCGCCGGGGGCGCTGGGGGGGCCGGGGGGGGCGGGCGCGGAGCGCCCCCTGCGGGCGGCGAGGGGAGCGCGGGCGGGGGGGGGGCGGCGGGCGCTGCTGCTGCGGGGAAGGGGGGAGTGGGGGGGGTGAGGGGGCTGCGGGGAGGGGGGGCCGAAACAGTGTCCCGGCCCCCCCCCGGCCCCGAGCCCCCTCGGGGACCCCCCATTGCCCTGAGGTCCCCTCGGGACGCCCTCCATGACCCCCAGCCCCTCCTTGGGTACCCTGCGACCCCTCCATTGCCCCCAGCCCCCCCCCAGGTGCCCCAGGACCCTTCATATCCCCAAGCTCCCCTTGGGGATCCCCCCCATTGCCCTGAGACCCCCCCGGGGACCCCACCTGTGAGCCCTAGCATGCTCAGGGTGTCCCGTGACGCCCACATGGCCCCGAGCTGCCCCCTAGGGACCCCCATCACCCCAAACTGCCCCCCCCCAGGGACCCCCATCACTCCAAGCCCCCGACCCCAAGCCCCCATACCCAGGCTCATCGGGGTCTTCTCAGCCTCAGGACTCCCCAACTCTGGCAGGGCCCCCCCCACCTCCAGCTGCCCCTCGGGGGGGGCTGGGGGCTCCTCGGGACGCTTGGGTGGGGGCCTGGCAGCCAAGCGGGGGTCCGGCCCCCGGGAGGGCCCCGAGCTCAGGCGGGGGGGGCGTCCCCGACGGGAGTCTCGGCGGCAGCGGGTTCCCGGCTCGTTGGGACTCCCCCCGCTAAAGGCGATGTAGGAGAAGGTGAGTTCCCGGGGGGGTCCCCGGGGTCCCCCCGCCGCCGCCGTCGCCCCATCTTCATCCTCATCCTCCTCTTCCTCCTCGGGGGGCTCCGGTGCCGCCTGCAGCTCGGGGAAGTCCGACTCCTCGTTGCCACCTTGGGGAGGGGATTTGAGGGGGGGGGGGGGTCAAGAGGGGATTGGGGCACTCCCATCCCCCCCTCCCCAAAGTCGCACCCCAAAATGGGGGGGCTCGGCCCCACTCACCCTCCGTGGAGTCTGGTGTGGTGGAGGCCGTGGATGGAGCCTCTTCTGGAGGGGGGGCAGAGGGGATGGGGGGGCGTGGGGGGCCCCCCGTGTCCCTGCCCCGCGTGCCTGTTGCCCCCCCCAGTACTCAGGTCCCCTCAGGTGCCCCCCCAACCTGCTCCTACCCTCCCAGTCTCTACGCTCCCCCCTCCCCGGTGCTGCCCCCGGACACGCCCTGTCCCGGTGTCCCGTCCCCGGTGTCCCTGTCCCCCAGCACTCCCAGTGCCTCCATCCCCGGGCCCTCCCGGGGCCCCATCTCCGGTATCCCGATCTCCAGCCGCTCCCGGTACGCCATGCCGGTTCCCCCCGCCCCAGCTGCTCCCGGTCCCTCCATCCCCGCTCCCTCCATCCCGCTGCCCCCATCCCCGGTGCCGCCATCCGCGGCTGCTCCCGGTGCCTCCGTCCCCGGTACCACCACCCCCGGTGCTCCTATCCCGGTTCCCTCATCCCCGACCGCTCCCGGTACCCCATCCCCGGTGCCCCCATCCCCGGCCCCTCCCAGCACCCCATCTCCGGTACCCGCATCCCAGGCCACTCCCGGTGCCCCATCTCCGGTGCCTCCATCCCCGGTGCCCCCCATCCCCGGCCCCTCCCAGCGCCCCATCCCCGGTACCCGCATCCCAGCTCCCGCATCCCCGGCCACTCCCGGTGCCCCATCTCCGGTTGCCCCCATCTCCGGTGCCTCCATCCCCGGTGCCCCCCATCCCCGGCCCCTCCCAGCGCCCCATCCCCGGTACCCGCATCCCAGCTCCCGCACCCCCGGCCACTCCCAGTGCCCCATCCCCGGTGCCCCCATCCCCGGCCCCTCCCAGCACCCCATCCCCGGTACCCGCATCCCAGCTCCCGCATCCCCGGCCACCCCCGGTGCCCCCATCCCCGGTCCCTCCCGGTGCCGCCGCCCCTCCCGGTTCCCGGCGCCGGTGCCTACTGCAGTGGGCGAAGCCCAGGACCTGCCCCATGGCGGCGGCCCCCGCATGGGGCTCCCGGTTGCCCTCGGCCCCGCTGCCCCCGGGCCGGCCCCGCCGCGCATCACCGCGACGCCATGGCGGGGCCCGCGGCGGCGGCGGACAAAGGGCGGCGGCGGCGGCGGGGCGGGGCTCGGGGCGGGGCCGCACCGGGGAGCCGGGAACCGGGCACCCTCACCGGGGACCGGGCGCTGCGAGCTGGCACCGGGCACTGGAGCCCCCCAGTAGCCCTTGGAGGCCCCGGGACCCCCCAGAGCCCTCCCAGCACCTGCGAGGCCCCCTCGGTGTGCCCCAGTGCCGCCCAGTACTCCCCGCAGGCCCCCTACTGACCTCCCAGTTCCACCAGTATCACCTCAGAGCACCCCCCTGCACTTCCAGAGCCCCCCAGTACCTCCCAGTGCCCCCGGTACCCTCCCAGAGCCCCCCAGTACCTCCCAGTGCCCCCGGTACCCTCCCAGAGCCTCCCCAGTACCTCCCAGTGCCCCCAGTCCCCGGAATGAAGAGCTCTGGGGGACACCGGGTGGTCACCGGGGAGGGGCTGGGAGGGCAGCGGGGGGTACCGGACAACGGTCCCGTCTCGGTGGGCCCCATCGGAAGCCATTGCCCTTTTAAGAAGGCGGGGGGTCACTCCGCCGCCGTTACCGGGAGGGGCGGGGCCTAGAGGGGGCGGGGCGGGGCCGCCGGCCGGGAACGGCCGGTGCTTCCCGCCCCCCGCGGCCACCGGAAGGGTCCGGCCCGGCCCCAGCGCGTCGCCGCCGCCGCCAGCATGAGGTGAGCGGCCGGGGCGGGGGCACCGGGCAGCGCCGGGAGCGGGCACCGGGGGCACCGGGCAGCGCCGGGAGCGGGGACCGGGAGCACCGGGCAGCGCGGGGAGCGGGCACCGGGGGCACTGGGCAGCGCCGGGGGTGGGCACCGGGGGCGCGGGCAGCGCCGGGAGCGGGCACCGGGAGCACCGGGAGCGGGCACCGGGAGCGGGCGCCGAGAGCGGGCACCGGGAACGGGCACCGGGGGCACCGGGCAGCGCCGGGAGCGGGCACCGGGAGCGGGCACCGGGGGCACCGGGCAGCGCCGGGAGCGGGCACCGGGAGCGGGCACCGAGCAGCGCCGGGAGCGGGCACCGGGAGCGGGCACCGAGCAGCGCCGGGAGCGGGCACCGGGAGCACTGGGGGCGCGGGCACCGGGCAGCACCGGGAGCGGGCACCGGGGGCACCGGGCAGCACCGGGAGCGGGGAGCGGGCAGCGCCGGGAGCGGGCACCGGAGGGTACTGAGGGCACCGGAGAGCACCGGGAACTGGTACTGGGAGAACCGGGAAAAACCAGGAGCTGGCACTGGGAGTTTGCACCGGGGGCGCTGGGGGACACTGGGAGAACTGGGGAGCACCGGGAGCGGGTACCGGAGGAACTGGGGAGCACTGGGAAGTGGCACTGGGAGTTGGCACTGGGGAGCGCCCGGAACTGGCGCTGGGAACACTGGGGAGAACCGTGAGCTGGCACCGGGGGAACCGCGGAGCGCTGGGAGCAGCTGGAGCCGGCGCGGGGGGCACTGGGAGAAGTGGGGAGCACTGGGAGCCCCGCGGGTGGGTGGGACCCCCGGAGGGGGGGGGGGTGGCAGCGGGGACACCCGGCCTGGGGGTGCCCCTCCCCGCGGGTCCTGGCCCGCCCCCGCCTCGGTTTCCCCGTGGGGGGGGTTCAGGTCGGTCCTACATAAACACAGCCGTCCCCCCCCCCCCTCCCCCCCCACCTCCGGATGTCCCGGGGGGGGGAGGGGCAGCGCTCGGACGCCTGGGTCCTCTCCGCACCCTGAGGAAGTGGGGGAGGGGCAGGGCCCGGACGCCTGGGTCCCCCCCGTGGAGAAGAGGAAGGAAAAAGGGGGGGGGGGGGGGGGCGGTGTTGGGGTGCGCTTGTGGGTTGGGTGCTCGGGGGGGGGGAGCAGCGTCCATGGGTGCCCATGGCTGGTCCTGGAGATCCCCCCACCCCAGGGTGTGCCCCCACCCAGGGGGTCCCACTCCCAGGAGCTGAGCGTGCTGGGAGGGGGTCCCTGTAAAGAGGGGGTCCCAAGCCCGAGGGGTCCCTGTAAAGAGGGGGTCCCAAGCCCGAGGGGTCCCTGTAAAGGGGGGGTCCCAAACCCGAGGGGTCCCTGTAAAGAGGGGGTCCCTGTAAAGAGGGGGTCCCAAACCCGAGGGGTCCCTGTAAAGAGGGGGTCCCAAGCCCGAGGGGTCCCTGTAAAGAGGGGGTCCCAAACGCGAGGGGTCCCTGTAAAGGGGGGGTCCCAAATCCGAGGGGTCCCTGTAAAGAGGGGTCCCAAACCCGAGGGGTCCCTGTAAAGAGGGGGTCCCTGTAAAGAGGGGTCCCAAACCCGAGGGGTCCCTGTAAAGAGGGGGTCCCAAGCCCGAGGGGTCCCTGTAAAGAGGGGGTCCCAAACCCGAGGGGTCCCTGTAAAGGGGGGTCCCAAGCCCGAGGGGTCCCTGTAAAGAGGGGGTCCCAAGCCCGAGGGGTCCCTGTAAAGAGGGGGTCCCAAATCCGAGGGGTCCCTGTAAAGAGGGGGTCCCAAGCCCGGGGGGTCCCTGTAAAGAGGGGTCCCAAACCCGAGGGGTCCCTGTAAAGAGGGGGTCCCTGTAAAGAGGGGTCCCAAACCCGAGGGGTCCCTGTAAAGAGGGGGTCCCAAACCTGAGGGGTCCCTGTAAAGACGGAGTCCCAAACCTGAGGGGTCCCTGTAAAGAGGGGGTCCCAAGCCCGAGGGGTCCCTGTAAAGAGGGGTCCCAAACCCCAGGGGTCCCTGTAAAGGGGGGTCCCACACCCAGGGGGTTCTCCAGCTGGGGGGTCGGGCACCTTAGGGGTCCCCAGACCAGCAGCCCTGCACCCAGAAGTTGCCCGTGGGGTCCCACCCCATGGGGGTGCCCATGCTGGGGGGTCCCGCACCCAGGGGTGCTCCTCGTGGGGAGCTGCCCGTACCGGGGGGGTGCCCACCCGGCGTTGCCCCCCCCCCCCGCAGCGAGACGGTGCTGTGCAGCGCCCGGGCCGCTGTGCTGCTCTACGATGACACCCACAAGCAGTGGGTGGCGGCGGGGGGGGGTCCCCAGACCTTCAGCTGCGTCCAGCTCTACCACCACCCCGGCGCCAACGCCTTCCGCCTCGTCGGCCGCAAGATGCAGCCTGACCAGCAGGTGAGGGGGTGCGGGGGGCACCCAGGGGTGCGGGGGGGGCTCTGGGGTGAGGCTGAAGATGGGGGGGGCCAAGGGGCACCCGTGGGTGCGGGGGGGTACGGGGTGCAGGAGGGGCTATGGGGCATCTGTGGGTGCAGGGAGAGCTACAGAGCAATGTTGGGGGGAAAGGGGGGGTCTCTGGGGCACCCGTGGGTATGCGGGTGCTCTGCGGGACAGGGTGCAGGGGGTGCCCCCCCCCCCCACAGCTGCGGGTGCCCGCAGGTGGTGCTGAACTGCCCGCTGGGGCGGGGGCTGCGCTACAGCCAGGCCACCCCCCAGTTCCACCAGTGGCGAGAGGCACGCCGGGTCTGGGGGCTCAGCTTTGGGGCCCCCCGCGAGGCCGCCCTCTTCGCCGCCGCCGTCCTGCGGGCCCTGCGGGCGCTGGAGGAGGGTGAGTATTGGGGAGGGGGGCACAGATCGTGGGGGGGCTCCCATGGGGGCTCTGACCCCACGGCCTTGCTGCGTGTCTGCCCCCCCCATCCAGGCACCCCGCTGTCCTGGCCGGACCCCGACGTTTCAGCTCCAGAGGAGCCCGAGCAGCAGGAGAGGTGGGGGACCCCCATATTGGGGGTGCTGGGGGGGGGGGGAACCATGAGGTTGCGATGCCGGGGGTCCCCCCGTGCCCTGGGGGGCTGTGGGTGCTGACCCTTTCCCCCCCAGGCAGGTGATGGAGGAGCCCGAGCGCCGCGTGGCAGCTGCAGGTGGGTGACGGGGGGGGGTCCAAGGCTGACCGCCCCCCAACACTGGGGATGGGGCCCCCCACCCTGACCTCACCCCTAAACCCCTTTCCCTCCGCCAGGCACCCCGGCCGTGCCCACTGGAGGCCCCCCCGCCGCCCCCCGGCCCCCCGCCGCCCCCGGGACCCCCACCGCCCCCCGGCCCCCCGCCGACTGCGGGGGTCCCGCCGGCCCCCCCCTTGCCGGCGGTGGCGGGTGCTGCCGCGGGGGGGCCCGGGGGTGGCTCTGGCTTTGCTGCTGCCATTGCGGGGGCTAAACTCAGGAAAGTCGGCAAGGTGAGGGGAGGGGTACAGCTGGGGGGGGGGGGGATAACTCGGAGGGGCTCTGCGTCACCCCTTTTCTCCTGGCAGGATGAAGCGCCGAGTGCGGGGGCCCCCCCTGCACCCCCCAAGGGCGAGGGTGCCCGTGGGGGAGCTGGGGGGGGGTTGATGGAGGAGATGAGTGCCATGCTGGCCCGACGGTGAGGGGGGGGCATGATGGGGGGGGGTACCCCACTCTGCCCAGCAGCCCCCCCAAAGTGGGGGCACCTCTGACCCCCCCCGCCCCCCCCCCGCAGGAGGAAAGCCACCCTGCAGGGGGATAAGCCACAGCCAAAGAGGGACGAGGACGTCGCCAGCGTGAGTGGCCCCCGCAAAAACACCACTTTTGGGGGGCCCTCCCCATTCCCCCTGCCCCATCGCGAGGGCAGTCAATCCCCTCGCCCTCAGATGCTGGGGGACCCCCCGCGTCCACCCCCCCGCGTGCCCGCCCCGACCCCTCTCTGCCCCCGCAGGACGAGGCGGAGCCGGGCTCTAGGACCCTGGGGCAGCCGGCGGGTGAGTGCGGGGACTACAACTCCCAGCGTGCCCCGCGGCCCGCCCCCGTGGCCGGGCACGCTGGGAAATGTAGTCCGGGAAGCGGGGGAGGGTTGGGGCGCTCATTTAGGGGAAGGGAAAGGGTTGGGGGGCTGGACCCCCCTCACCCGCTGCCCTCTCCCTGCAGAGCCTGTGCGGAGGCCCTGGGAGAAGGCCAGCTCCACGCTGCCCAGGTGGGTTTGGGGGTCCAAGGGGGTTTAGGGGGGGTCCCAGGGGCTGGAGGAGGGGTTTGGGGGACTTTGCGGTGCCCATGGGGGTGTGGTGGGCTGGGGTGGGGTCTCCAGTACCCCCAGATGGGAATTTGGGAGGGGTTATTGCTGGGACGGTGGGCAGGCAAGTAGGGGGGTACCCACGACACAAGACGGGGGACATCCAGGAAAATCTGGAGGGTTCCCCAACCAGTGTCTGCCCACCTCCCCAGGATGAAGTCAGCTGTCCCGGCTGCTCCTGCCGACCCCCCTGGCCCTGCTGATGAGCCCGACATGGAGCGAATCAAACAGGTACCGGGGTCAGAGGGGGGGTCTGGGGTCAGGGAGTGATGGGAGGTCCCCCCACATCCCCTCACCCTGCGACCCCCACTCCAGGAGCTGCTGGAAGAGGTGCGGAGGGAGCTGCAGAAGATGAAGGAAGAGATCATTGAAGGTGGGGGGGACTCATGGGGCCGGAGGGGGCATGGGACAAGAGGGGGAAATTAGGGCACTGGGGGAGTGGGGGCAATAGGGGAGGGGGGAACACTTCAGGGGGGGGTCCGGGTGGGGCAGCTGGGGGGGTAATTGGGAGACCTCCTTTCACGACGCTGCATTTCCCCCCGCCAGCATTCGTGGTGGAGCTGCGGAAGCGAAGCGCGCCCTAAACCCCCTCCCCAACCCCTCCATGATGGGCCCGGACAGGGGCGGCGTCCTCCTCTTTCCCCCTGCCCAGCTTCACCCCCCCATTTCACCCCCCCACCGCCCTGGGGGGTGGCTCCAGGCCGGACCCCCTCAGGCTGTGCCTTACCGGCCAGGGGAGGGCCAAAGCAGCCCCCCCTCCACTGTGCCCCCCCTCACCGCCAGTTTGGGGACCCCCTTTTTTATATTTGGGGGGGCAAATGAGGGGTGCCCCCCCTTATCCCCCCCCCGGGGTCTTTTTTATGCCCTTTTTGGGTTTTTCACCTTTTTTTTTTCTTTCTCATTTTGTTTTTTTTTTTGGGGGGGGGAGGAAGGTTGGGGCGTCCCCCTCCCCTGCCACGAATAAACACGGTTGTTTTGTACGTGACACCCGTGTCCTCGTCCAAGTCACCCGTGGGGGGGCCTGAGCCCACCCGTGGGGGTCACTGCCCTCCTTCCCCCCTCCCCCCCGGTCACAGCAATGAGAGGGACAGCGGGGGCTTCGCGTTGCTTTAATGGCACCTGTCGGATCGCCCCTGCAGGAGGGAAGCCCTGCCCCCTCCCCCTAGCCCCGCCCTCTGCAGCTCCCACCAATTGCAGCCCAGCCGCGGGGTTGTGGCCCTGCCCCGAATCCCCCCTCCTGCTTGCGGGGCCCCAACCCCAGCTCTTGGCTCCCCCCTCCCGAGGGATAATGAACTCCCCCAGGGTCCTGGCCACGCCCCTGACACCTGCCACCACCCAGAGCTCCGCCCCCTCTGGCCACGCCCCTCCCTTAGCACTCGGCTCCCATACTCACCACAAGGGCACTAGGCCCTGTCCCCGAACGGCATGCCACCTGAAGGCCCGCCCACCACGGCTGGCTCCTCCCCCAAGTGGCCCCACCCCAAGTCCCGCCCACACGAGGCCCAGCCCACCACCACTAGCTCGGCCGCAAGCAGCCTTTCGCCCGGAGGACAGGCCCCGCCCACCACCCACGGTGGGAAAGCCCCACCCTTCCTCCTGGGGCTCCACCCCCTGCACTATCACCGCCCCCTTCTACCAAGCCCCGCCCCTAAAGGAAACCGCCGGCGGGAAGAGCACGAGGGCGCTTTTAATGGGCGGGTCCAGCGGGGTCCTGTCCTGAGCCAGCGCCTTTGGCTCCGGGGGCGTGGCCGGCGGCGGGCGCGGGGGCGTGGCTAGAGCCGGCCGCGGCGTGGTCGGCGGCGGGGGCGTGGTCGGCGGCGGGGGCGTGGCTAGAGCCGGCGGGGGCGTGGCCGGGCGGCAGGCGCGCCGCCATGGCGTCCAGCTCCTCCCGCAGCCGCTCCAGCCGCTGCCCCACCTCCCGCAGCGCCGCCGCCTGCTCGTCCTCCCGCCGCCGCGCCTGCCCCGCCTGCCGCGCGTACTCCAGGTAGAGGCAGAGCCCTCCCACGCCGAACACGATCGCTTCCCCCAGCAGCTCCGCTCCCAGCTCCGCCGCCGCCTCTTCGTTCAGCGGTTTCACGGCGGCGCCGCGGAAGCCCATCAGCCGCATCTTGGTGCGCATCTCCACCCAGTGATACACTGCGGGGGGGGGGGGGGACGGGCGGGGAGCGGCGGGGCACCGGCCCGGTGCGTGCCCCCCCCCCCCCCCCCCCCCCCCCGCCGCCCCCCGCCCCCGGTGCCCCCCCCACTCACGCTGGGCGGGCGGCAGGCAGATGTAGGTGCGGAAGAAGGGGCTGGCGCGCGCGCCCGCCTTGATGCGGGCCGCCAGGGGGCGGCTCAGCTGGCGCGCGCCCAGCGTCAGCAGCTTGGCCAGCGGGAACGCGCCCGCCACCATCCTCCGCCGCGCGCGCCGTGACCTCCCCGCCGCGCGACCCGGAGGCGGGGCCCCCCCCGCCCCTCGGCCCCGCCCACTCCCGCCGGGGCGCTGCGCCCCCTAGCGGCCGGCAGCGTGCGGCCGGGTCCTCGCACGCGCGGAGAGAGCCTCGCGCGTCGGGGCAGCCCTGGGTGACGCTGGAGCACCCGTGGGTGACGCTGGACCTCTCGTGGGTGATGCTGAAGCACCCGTGGGTGACACTGGGACACCCCTGGGTGATGCTGGACCCCCTGGGTGACACTGGAGCACCCGTGGGTGACACTGGACCTCTCGTGGGTGATGCTGGAGCACCCCTGGGTGACGCTGGAGCACTCGTGGGAGACCCTGGATCACCCCTGGGTGACACTGGACCTCTCGTGGGTGATGCTGGAGCACCCCTGGGTGACGCTGGGACACCCGTGGGTGATGCTGGAGCACTCGTGGGTGACGTTGGAGCACCCCTGGGTGACGCTGGAGCACCCCTGGGTGACGCTGGAGCACTCGTGGGTGACGCTGGAGCATCCGAGAGAGATGCTGGAGCACCCGTGGGTGATGCTGGACCTCCTGGGTGACACTGGAGCGCCCGTGGGTGACACTGGAGCACCCCTGGGTGATGCTGGACCCCCTGGGTGATGCTGGAGCGCCCGTGGGTGACACTGGAGCACCCCTGGGTGACACTGGAGCACCCCTGGGTGATGCTGGAGCATTCGTGGGTGATGCCGGACCCCCTGGGTGACACTGGAGCACTCGTGGGAGACCCTGGAGCACCCCTGGGTGACACTGGACCTCTCGTGGGTGACACTGGAGCACCCCTGGGTGATGCTGGAGCACCCCTGGGTCATGCTGGGACACCCGTGGGTGATGCTGGACCCCCTGGGTGACACTGGAGCACCCCTGGGTGACGCTGGAGCACTCGTGGGTGATGCTGGAGCACCCGTGGGTGATGCTGGACCCCCTGGGTGACACTGGAGCACCCCTGGGTGACGCTGGAGCACTCGTGGGTGATGCTGGAGCACCCCTGGGTGATGTTGGATCCCCTGGGTGACACTGGAGCGCCCCTGGGTGACACTGGAACACCCCTGGGTGATGCTGGATCCCCTGGGTGACACTGGAGCGCCCCTGGGTGACACTGGAACACCCCTGGGTGACACTGGAGCACTCGTGGGAGACCTTGGATCACCCCTGGGTGATGTTGGAGCACCCGTGGGTGACGCTGGACCCCTCTGGGTGACACTGGAGCACTCGTGGGAGACCCTGGATCACCCCTGGGTGACACTGGAGCACCCCTGGGTGACGCTGGACCTCTCGTGGGTGATGCTGGAGCACCCTGGGTGATGCTGGAGCACCCGTGGGTGATAATGGAGCACTTGTGGGAGGCACTGGAGCACCCCTGGGTGACACTGGAACACCCCTGGGTGACACTGGAACACCCCTGGGTGATGCTGGACCCCCTGGGTGACGCTGGAGCACCCGTGGGTGACACTGAAACACCCCTGGGTGACGCTGGACCTCTCGTGGGTGATGCTGGTGCACCCCTGGGTGACACTGGAGCACTCGTGGGTGACGCTGGAGCATCCGAGAGAGATGCTGGAGCACCCGTGGGTGATGCTGGACCCCCTGGGTGACACTGGAGCACCCGTGGGTGACACTGGAGCACCCCTGGGTGATGCTGGATCCCCTGGGTGACACTGGAGCACCCCTGGGTGACACTGGAGCACCCGTGGGTGACACTGGAGCACTCGTGGGTGACGCTGGAGCATCCGAGAGAGATGCTGGAGCACCCGTGGGTGATGCTGGACCCCCTGGGTGACACTGGAGCACCCGTGGGTGACACTGGAGCGCCCGTGGGTGACACTGGAGCACCCCTGGGTGATGCTGGATCCCCTGGGTGACACTGGAGCACCCGTGGGTGACACTGGATCACCCCTGGGTGACGCTGGACCCCCTGGGTGACGCTGGACCTCTCGTGGGTGACACTGGAGCACCCCTGGGTGATGCTGGACCCCCTGGGTGACACTGGAGCACCCCTGGGTGACACTGGAGCGCCCCTGGGTGACACTGGAGCACCCCTGGGTGATGCTGGACCCCCTGGGTGACACTGGAGCGCCCGTGGGTGACACTGGAGCACCCCTGGGTGATGTTGGATCCCCTGGGTGACACTGGAGCACCCGTGGGTGACACTGGAGCACCCCTGGGTGATGCTGGACCCCCTGGGTGACACTGGAGCACCCCTGGGTGACACTGGAGCGCCCGTGGGTGACACTGGATCACCCCTGGGTGATGTTGGAGCACCCATGGGTGACGCTGGACCCCTCTGGGTGACACTGGAGCACCCCTGGGTGACACTGGAGCACCCCTGGGTGACGCTGGACCTCTCGTGGGTGATGCTGGAGCACCCTGGGTGATGCTGGAACACCCCTGGGTGATGTTGGATCCCCTGGGTGACACTGGAGCACCCGTGGGTGACACTGGAGCACCCCTGGGTGATGTTGGATCCCCTGGGTGACACTGGAGCGCCCCTGGGTGACACTGGAGCACCCCTGGGTGATGCTGGAACACCCCTGGGTGACACTGGAGCGCCCGTGGGTGACACTGGAACACCCCTGGGTGACACTGGAGCACTCGTGGGAGACCTTGGATCACCCCTGGGTGATGTTGGAGCACCCGTGGGTGACGCTGGACCCCTCTGGGTGACACTGGAGCACTCG
This sequence comes from Opisthocomus hoazin, assembly GCF_030867145.1. NCBI lineage: Eukaryota > Metazoa > Chordata > Aves > Opisthocomiformes > Opisthocomidae > Opisthocomus > Opisthocomus hoazin. The sequence continues at coordinate 1,158,794 of NC_134452.1, read as the reverse complement.
TGGGAGACCCTGGATCACCCCTGGGTGACACTGGAGCACCCCTGGGTGACACTGGAGCACCCGTGGGTGACGCTGGACCTCTCGTGGGTGATGCTGAAGCACCCGTGGGTGACACTGGGACACCCCTGGGTGATGCTGGACCCCCTGGGTGACACTGGAGCACCCGTGGGTGACACTGGACCTCTCGTGGGTGATGCTGGAGCACCCCTGGGTGACGCTGGAGCACTCGTGGGAGACCCTGGATCACCCCTGGGTGACACTGGACCTCTCGTGGGTGATGCTGGAGCACCCCTGGGTGACGCTGGGACACCCGTGGGTGATGCTGGAGCACTCGTGGGTGACGCTGGAGCACCCCTGGGTGACACTGGATCACCCCTGGGTGACGCTGGAGCACTCGTGGGTGACGCTGGAGCATCCGAGAGAGATGCTGGAGCACCCGTGGGTGATGCTGGACCTCCTGGGTGACACTGGAGCGCCCGTGGGTGACACTGGAGCACCCCTGGGTGATGCTGGACCCCCTGGGTGATGCTGGAGCGCCCGTGGGTGACACTGGAGCACCCCTGGGTGACACTGGAGCACCCCTGGGTGATGCTGGAGCACTCGTGGGTGATGCCGGACCCCCTGGGTGACACTGGAGCACTCGTGGGAGACCCTGGAGCACCCCTGGGTGACACTGGACCTCTCGTGGGTGACACTGGAGCACCCCTGGGTGATGCTGGAGCACCCCTGGGTCATGCTGGGACACCCGTGGGTGATGCTGGACCCCCTGGGTGACGCTGGAGCACCCCTGGGTGACGCTGGAGCACTCGTGGGTGATGCTGGAGCACCCGTGGGTGATGCTGGACCCCCTGGGTGACACTGGAGCACCCGTGGGTGACGCTGGACCCCCTGGGTGATGCTGGAGCACCCGTGGGTGATGCTGGACCCCCTGGGTGACACTGGAGCACCCGTGGGTGACACTGGAACACCCCTGGGTGATGTTGGATCCCCTGGGTGACACTGGAGCGCCCCTGGGTGACACTGGAACACCCCTGGGTGATGCTGGATCCCCTGGGTGACACTGGAGCGCCCCTGGGTGACACTGGAACACCCCTGGGTGACACTGGAGCGCCCGTGGGTGACACTGGAACACCCCTGGGTGACACTGGAGCACTCGTGGGAGACCTTGGATCACCCCTGGGTGATGTTGGAGCACCCGTGGGTGACGCTGGACCCCTCTGGGTGACACTGGAGCACTCGTGGGAGACCCTGGATCACCCCTGGGTGACACTGGAGCACCCCTGGGTGACGCTGGACCTCTCGTGGGTGATGCTGGAGCACCCTGGGTGATGCTGGAGCACCCGTGGGTGATAATGGAGCACTTGTGGGAGGCACTGGAGCACCCCTGGGTGACACTGGAACACCCCTGGGTGACACTGGAACACCCCTGGGTGATGCTGGACCCCCTGGGTGACGCTGGAGCACCCGTGGGTGACACTGAAACACCCCTGGGTGACGCTGGACCTCTCGTGGGTGATGCTGGTGCACCCCTGGGTGACACTGGAGCACTCGTGGGTGACGCTGGAGCATCCGAGAGAGATGCTGGAGCACCCGTGGGTGATGCTGGACCCCCTGGGTGACACTGGAGCACCCGTGGGTGACACTGGAGCACCCCTGGGTGATGCTGGATCCCCTGGGTGACACTGGAGCACCCCTGGGTGACACTGGAGCACCCGTGGGTGACACTGGAGCACTCGTGGGTGACGCTGGAGCATCCGAGAGAGATGCTGGAGCACCCGTGGGTGATGCTGGACCCCCTGGGTGACACTGGAGCACCCGTGGGTGACACTGGAGCGCCCGTGGGTGACACTGGAGCACCCCTGGGTGATGCTGGATCCCCTGGGTGACACTGGAGCACCCGTGGGTGACACTGGATCACCCCTGGGTGATGCTGGACCCCCTGGGTGACACTGGATCACCCCTGGGTGACGCTGGACCCCCTGGGTGACGCTGGACCTCTCGTGGGTGACACTGGAGCACCCCTGGGTGATGCTGGACCCCCTGGGTGACACTGGAGCACCCCTGGGTGACACTGGAGCGCCCCTGGGTGACACTGGAGCACCCCTGGGTGATGCTGGACCCCCTGGGTGACACTGGAGCGCCCGTGGGTGACACTGGAGCACCCCTGGGTGATGTTGGATCCCCTGGGTGACACTGGAGCACCCGTGGGTGACACTGGAGCACCCCTGGGTGATGCTGGACCCCCTGGGTGACACTGGAGCACCCCTGGGTGACACTGGAGCGCCCGTGGGTGACACTGGATCACCCCTGGGTGATGTTGGAGCACCCATGGGTGACGCTGGACCCCTCTGGGTGACACTGGAGCACCCCTGGGTGACACTGGAGCACCCCTGGGTGACGCTGGACCTCTCGTGGGTGATGCTGGAGCACCCTGGGTGATGCTGGAACACCCCTGGGTGATGTTGGATCCCCTGGGTGACACTGGAGCACCCGTGGGTGACACTGGAGCACCCCTGGGTGATGTTGGATCCCCTGGGTGACACTGGAGCGCCCCTGGGTGACACTGGAGCACCCCTGGGTGATGCTGGACCCCCTTGGTGACACTGGAGCGCCCCTGGGTGACACTGGAACACCCCTGGGTGACACTGGAGCGCCCGTGGGTGACACTGGAACACCCCTGGGTGACACTGGAGCACTCGTGGGAGACCTTGGATCACCCCTGGGTGATGTTGGAGCACCCGTGGGTGACGCTGGACCCCTCTGGGTGACACTGGAGCACTCGTGGGAGACCCTGGATCACCCCTGGGTGACACTGGAGCACCCCTGGGTGACACTGGAGCACTCGTGGGTGACGCTGGACCTCTCGTGGGTGATGCTGGAGCACCCGTGGGTGATGCTGGACCCCCTGGGTGACACTGGATCACCCCTGGGTGACGCTGGACCTCTCGTGGGTGATGCTGGAGCACCCCTGGGTGATGCTGGACCCCCTGGGTGACACTGGAGCACCCCTGGGTGACACTGGAGCGCCCGTGGGTGACACTGGAGCGCCCGTGGGTGACACTGGAACACCCCTGGGTGATGCTGGAGCACCCCTGGGTGATGCTGGAGCACCCGTGGGTGATGCTGGAGCACCCGTGGGTGATGCTGGACCCCCTGGGTGACACTGGAGCACCCCTGGGTGACGCTGGACCTCTCGTGGGTGATGCTAGAGCACCCCTGGGTGATAATGGAGCACTTGTGGGAGGCACTGGAGCACCCCTGGGTGACACTGGACCCCCTTGGTGACACTGGAGCGCCTGTGGGTGATGCTGGACCCCCTGGGTGACGCTGGACCTCTCGTGGGTGATGCTGGAGCACCCGTGGGTGATGCTGGACCCCCTGGGTGACACTGGATCACCCCTGGGTGACGCTGGACCTCTCGTGGGTGATGCTGGACCCCCTGGGTGACACTGGACCCCCCCCCGGGCGACCCCTGGGTGACAGCAGACCCCTTGTGTGACACAGCTGGGTGAGTCCGGAGCCCCGGGACGTGCGGGGCAGCCCCCCGGTCCCCCCCCCCCCCCGAGACGGGGACCGGGCTCCCCGCCGCCACCGGGTCACGTGGCTCTGAGTGAGCCCCCCCCGCGGGTGCCCCCCCCCCCCCCCCCCGTGCCCCCGCCCCTCCCGAGGGCGGTGCCACCGGAGCCGGTGCCGGTGCCCCGAGGGCGGCGGAGCCCCGCGCCGAGCCGGTACCGGGAGCCCCGGGAGGGGGCGGGGGGGGGTCCGAGGTGGGGGGGGGGCACCGAAAGGGCCCGCGAGGCTGTCGGGGTGAAGCGTAGGGGACAGGGGGGCAGCGGGGGGGACACGCGTGGGGACACGGGACACTGCGGGGGGGGGGGGGGGCAAGGGACACCGGGTGTGGCACCGGGAGGCACCGGCATCACCGGGGGGTGGGGGTCGATGGGGAGGTGGGGATGTGGGGGTGCGGCGGGGGGAACACGGAGGGACTTTGAGGGGCGGCGGGGGACACGCGTGGGGGACCCGGGACACCGGCGGGGGGGACAAGGGGCACTGGCGGGGGGGGACAAGGGACACCGGCGGGGGGGGACAAGGGGCACTGGCGGGGGGGGACAAGGGACGCTGGCGGGGGGGGACAAGGGACACTGGCGGGGGGGGACAAGGGGCACTGGCGGGGGGGGACAAGGGACGCTGGGGGGGGGGGACAAGGGACGCTGGCGGGGGGGGGACAAGGGACGCTGGCGGGGGGGGACAAGGGACGCTGGCGGGGGGGGGACAAGGGACACTGGCGGGGGGGGACAAGGGACGCTGGCGGGGGGGGACAAGGGGCGCTGGCGGGGGGCGACAAGGGACGCTGGCGGGGGGGGACAAGGGACACTGGCGGGGGGGGACAAGGGGCACTGGCGGGGGGCGACAAGGGACGCTGGCGGGGGGGGGACAAGGGACGCTGGCGGGGGGGGACAAGGGGCACCGAAATGGCACCAGGAGGAACCGGCGTTATCGGGGGGGCGGCCGCTGCCCCCCCCCCCCCCAGCTGTCCCCCCCCGCGGTCCCCACGCGGACCTGGGGGGGGGGATGTCGGTGCGGGGGGGGTCCCGCTCCCGTCCCCCTCCCTGGCAGGACCCAGGCGTCCGGGAACCGCCTGCAGCTCCCTGGGAACCGCGTCAAAGGGGGGGGGGGGGGGGGCAGCACCCATAAGGGGGCGGGGGGGGGCACGCGACACCGGTGCCCCCATCCCTCCCGGTGCCCCTCCCCAGGAGCTGCCACCGCCGCCATGGGCCGCTGGGCAGTGCCCCCCCCCCCCCCTCCTCCTCCGGGTCCTGCGTGGGGCAGAGGTGAGACCCCCACCCCCCAGGGTTCCCCCCAACATCACCCCCAGGGTCCCCCTGGGATCCTCCCACTGCCTGATCGGGACCCCCACCCCACCAGGACCACCCCCCAGCTGCCACCTCCAAGACGTTCCCCTCCGGACCATGGTGGTGGCCCCATCATCCTGGTCACCCCATGGTGGTGGCCCCGTGGTGGTGTCTCCATCATCCTGGTCACCCCATGGTGGTGGCCCCGTGGTGGTGTCTCCATCATCCTGGTCACCCCATGGTGGTGGCCCCCGTGGTGGTGTCCCCATCATCCTGGTCACCCCGTGGTGGTGTCGCCATCATCCTGGTCACCCTGTGGTGGTGTCCGCATCATCCTGGTCACCCCGTGGTGGTGGCCCCGTGGTGGTGTCCCCATCATCCTGGTCACCCTGTGGTGGTGTCCACATCATCCTGGTCACCCCGTGGTGGTGGCCCCATGGTGGTGTCCCCATCATCCTGGTCACCCCATGGTGGTGGCCCCCGTGGTGGTGTCTCCATCATCCTGGTCACCCCATGGTGGTGGCCCCCGTGGTGGTGTCCCCATCATCCTGGTCACCCCGTGGTGGTGGCCCCGTGGTGGTGTCCCCATCATCCTGCTCACCCCATGGTGGTGGCCCCCGTGATGGTGTCCCCATCATCCTGGTCACCCCGTGGTGGTGTCCCCATCATCCTGGTCACCCTGTGGTGGTGTCCGCATCATCCTGGTCACCCCGTGGTGGTGGCCCCGTGGTGGTGTCCCCATCATCCTGGTCACCCCGTGGTGGTGGCCCCCGTGGTGGTGTCCCCATCATTCTAGTCACCCCATGGTGGTGGCCCCCGTGGTGGTGTCCCCATCATTCTAGTCACCCCGTGGTGGTGGCCCCATGGTGGTGTCCCCATCATCCTGGTCACCCCGTGGTGGTGGCCCCCGTGGTGGTGTCCCCATCATTCTGGTCACCCCGTGGTGGTGGCCCCCGTGGTGGTGTCCCCATCATCCTGGTCACCCCGTGGTGGTGGCCCCATCATCCTGGTCACCCCATGGTAATGGCCCCCGTGATGGTGTCCCCATCATCCTGGTCACCCCATGGTGGTGGCCCCATCATCCTGGTCACCCCGTGGTGGTGGCCCCGTGGTGGTGTCCCCATCATCCTGGTCACCCCGTGGTGGTGTCCCCATCATCCTGGTCACCCCGTGGTGGTGGCCCCCGTGGTGGTGTCCCCATCATCCTGGTCACCCCGTGGTGGTGGCCCCGTGGTGGTGTCCCCATCATCCTGGTCACCCCGTGGTGGTGGCCCCCGTGGTGGTGTCCCCATCATCCTGGTCACCCCGTGGTGATGGTCCCCGTGGTGGTGTCCCCATCATCCTGGTCACCCCGTGGTGGTGGCCCCGTGGTGGTGTCCCCATCATCCTGGTCACCCCGTGGTGGTGGCCCCGTGGTGGTGTCCCCATCATCCTGGTCACCCCATGGTGGTGGCCCCTGTGGTGGTGTCCCCATCATCCTGGTCACCCCGTGGTGGTGTCCCCATCATCCTGGTCACCCTGTGGTGGTGGCCCCGTGGTGGTGTCCCCATCATCCTGGTCACCCTGTGGTGGTGGCTCCCGTGGTGGTGTCCCCATCATCCTGGTCACCCTGTGGTGGTGTCCGCATCATCCTGGTCACCCCGTGGTGGTGGCCCCGTGGTGGTGTCCCCATCATCCTGCTCACCCCATGGTGGTGGCCCCCGTGGTGGTGTCCCCATCATCCTGATCACCCCATGGTGGTGGCCCCCGTGATGGTGTCCCCATCATCCTTGTCACCCCGTGGTGGTGTCCCCGTGGTGGTGTCCCCATCATCCTGGTCACCCCGTGGTGGTGTCTCCATCATCCTGGTCACCCCGTGGTGTTGGCCCCGTGGTGGTGTCCCCATCATCCTGGTCACCCCGTGGTGGTGGCCCCATCATCCTGGTCACCCCGTGGTGGTGGCCCCCGTGGTGGTGTCCCCATCATCCTGGTCACCCCGTGGTGGTGTCCGCATCATCCTGGTCACCCCATGGTGGTGGCCCCCGTGGTGGTGTCCCCATCATCCTGGTCACCCCATGGTGGTGGCCCCATCATCCTGGTCACCCCGTGGTGGTGGCCCCGTGGTGGTGGCCCCATCATCCTGGTCACCCCGTGGTGGTGGCCCCGTGGTGGTGGCCCCATCATCCTGGTAACCCCGTGGTGGTGTCCCCATCATCCTGGTCACCCCGTGGTGGTGGCCCCCGTGGTGGTGTCCCCATCATCCTGGTCACCCCGTGGTGGTGTCCGCATCATCCTGGTCACCCCATGGTGGTGGCCCCCGTGGTGGTGTCCCCATCATCCTGGTCACCCCGTGGTGGTGTCCCCATCATCCTGGTCACCCCGTGGTGGTGGCCCCAGTCATGGTGGCCCCGTGGCGGTGGCCCCAGTATGGTGACCCTGGTGGTGGTCCCCCCGACGGTGGCCCCACAGTGTCCCTTCGCAGGAGGAGCGCTCAGCCCAGGCGACGCTGGCCGCCTGGCACCAGTACCGGCACGCCTGCGAGCTGCGTCTGCGCCTCGACCCCCCGGCGGCCGGTGAGTGGGGACAGGGGGGGACACCAGGGTGACACCGGGGACACCCTGACGTCCCCCTCACTCCCCAGCACCCGTCTGCAACCGCAGCTTTGACATGTATGCCTGCTGGGGGGACGCGGCCCCCAACGCCACTGTCACCGTCCCCTGCCCCTGGTACCTGCCCTGGCACCACCGAGGTAATGGGGGGAGGGGGCACCCGCGGCGGGGGACCCCGCGGTGCCGCTGGGTGCCGCGGGTGACGGGACGGGGTGCTCAGTGCAGGGCGGGGTGGTGGCTCGGCGCTGCGGACCCGACGGGCGCTGGGTGACGGACGAGACCGGGCGGCCCTGGCAGGACCATTCGCAGTGCGAGGACCCGGCGCAGGGGGGGCCGCTGCAGGTGGGGGCCCCCACGGGTGTCACGGCGTGGGCTGCCGTGCCGCGTGCCATGCTGTGCCGTGTGCCACGCTGTGCTGTGTGCCACGCTGTGCCGCGTGCCACGCTGTGCTGTGTGCCACGCTGTGCCGTGTGCCACGCTGTGCCGTGTGCCACGCCGTGCCGTGTGCCGCGCTGTGCTGTGTGCCACGCTGTGCTGTGTGCCATGCTGTGCGGTGCCGCGTGCCACGCTGTGCAGTGTGCCACGCCGTGCCGTGTGCCACGCTGTGCTGTGTGCCACGCTGTGCGGTGCCGTGTGCCACGCTCTGCGGTGCCATGCACCATGCTGTGCCGTGTGCCACGCTGTGCGGTGCCGTGTGCCACGCTGTGCTGTGTGCCACGCTGTGCGGTGCCGCGTGCCACGCTGTGCGGTGCCGTGTGCCACGCTCTGCGGTGCCATGCACCACGCTGTGCCGTGTGCCGTGTGCCGTGTGCCACGCTGTGCCGTGTGCCACGCTCTGCGATGCCATGCACCACGCTGTGCCGTGTGCCGTGTGCCACGCTCTGTGGTGCCGTGTGCCACGCTGTGCCACGTGCCACGCTGTGCGGTGCCATGCACCGTGCTGTGCCCCGTGCCACGCTCTGCGGTGCCATGCACCACGCTGTGCCCCGTGCCACGCTGTGCGGTGCCATGCACCACGCTGTGCCGTGTGCCGTGTGCCACGCTGTGCGGTGCCGTGCACCACTCTGTGCCGTGTGCCACGCTCTGCAGTGCCATGCACCACGCTGTGCCGTGTGCCGTGTGCCACGCTGTGCCGTGCCATGCACCACGCTGTGCCGTGTGCCACGCTCTGCAGTGCCATGCACCACGCTGTGCCGTGTGCCATGCTCTGCGGTGCCATGCACCACGCTGTGCCGCGTGCCACGCTCTGCGGTGCCATGCACCGTGCTCTGCCCTGCGCCGTGCCCTGTGCCACGCTGTGCCATGCCGCACCGTGCCGCGTGCCATGCTCTGCAGTGCCATGCACCCTGCTGTGCTCCGTGCCGTGTGCTGCGCCGCGCTGTGCCCTGTGCCACGCTGTGCCGTGCCGTGCACCATGCTGTGCCCCACGCCGTGCTGTGTGCCATGCTCTGTGGTGCCATGCACCCTGCTGTGCCGCGTGCCACGCTGTGCGGTGCCATGCTCTGCGGTGCCATGCACCACGCTGTGCCCCGCGCTGTGCCCTGTGCCACACTGTGCCGTGCCATGCACCACGCTGTGCCCTGTGCCGTGCCCTGTGCCACGCTCTGCGGTGCCATGCTCTGTGGTGCCATGCACCCTGCTGTGCCCCGCGCCGTGCCCTGTGCCACGCTGTGCCGTGCTGTGCACCGTGGCGTGCCCCACGCTGTTCCCCGTGCCCTGCTGTGCTGCGCCGGCCGTGCCGCGTGCCGGGAGCTGGGCTGCACCACGCTGGGCTGACACGTGCCGTGCCCCACGTCGCGCCGTGCCACGCGCTGTCGGGCTGCACTGCAGCGTGCGCTGTGCCGGGAGCTGCCGGGCTGCACCAGGTCGTGCTGTGCTGTGACGGGCACCGTGCCGTGCCGTGCTGTGCCATGTGCCATGCCGTGCTCTGCTGTGTCGCATTGCCCCGTGCCATGCTGTGCACCGTGCCACGTGGTGCTGTGCCACGCTGCACCGTGCCGTGCCTTGTTGCTCTGTGCTGTGCCGCGCTGCGTGGTGCCATGCTGCCCCGTGCTGTGCCACGCTGCGTGGTGCTGTGCCATGGTGCTCCATGCTGTGCCATGCTGTGTGGTGCTGTGCCATGCTGCCCCGTGCTGTGCCACGCTGCGTGGTGCTGTGCCATGGTGCTCCATGCTGTGCCATGCTGTGTGGTGCTGTGCCCCGTTCCCCCGTGCTGTGCCACGCTGCGTGGTGCTGTGCCCTGTGCTGTGCCACGCTGCGTGGTGCCATGCCCTGTTCCCTCGTGCTGTGCCACGCTGCGTGGTCCTGTGCCATGGTGCTCTGCTCTGTGCCACGCCGCGTGGTGCCATGCTGCCCCGTGCTGTGCCCTGTTCCCCCGTGCTGTGCCATGCTGCGTGGTGCTGTGCAGCCCCGTGCTGTGCCACGCTGCGTGGTGCTGTGCCCCGTTCCCTTGTGCTGTGCCATGCTGCATGGTGCTGTGCCCTGTGCTGTGCCACGCTGCGTGGTGCCATGCTGCCCTGTGCTGTGCCACGCTGCGTGGTGCTGTGCCATGCTGCCCCGTGCCGTGCCCCGTTCCCCCGTGCTGTGCCACGCTGCATGGTGCCATGTCCCATTGCCCCGTGCTGTGCCACGCTGCGTGGTGCTGTGCCATGGTGCTCTGCTCTGTGCCACGCTGCGTGGTGCCCCGTTCCCCCGTGCTGTGCCACGCTGCGTGGTGCTGTGCCCCGTTCCCCCATGCTGTGCCACGCTGCGTGGTGCTGTGCCCCGTGCCGTGCCACGCTGTGTGGTGCCATGCTGCCCCGTTCCCCCGTGCTGTGCCATGCTGTGTGGTGCTGTGCCATGCTGCCCCGTGCCGTGCCCCATTCCCCCATGCTGTGCCACGCTGTGTGGTGCTGTGCCATGGTGCCCTGTGCTGTGCCCCGTTCCCCCGTGCTGTGCCACGCTGCGTGGTGCCATGCTGCCCCGTGCTGTGCCACGCTGCGTGGTGCTGTTCCCCGTTCCCCCGTGCTGTGCCACGCTGCGTGGTGCCGTGCAGCCCCATGCTGTGCCACGCTGCGTGGTGCTGTGCCCCGTGCCGTGCCACGCTGTGTGGTGCTGTGCCATGCTGCCCCGTGCTGTGCCCTGTTCCCCCGTGCTGTGCCACGCTGCGTGGTGCTGTGCCCCGTTCCCCCGTGCTGTGCCACGCTGCGTGGTGCTGTGCCCTGTGCTGTGCCACGCTGCGTGGTGCCATGCTGCCCCATGCTGTGCCACGCTGCGTGGTGCTGTGCCATGCTGCCCCGTGCCGTGTCCCATTGCCCCGTGCTGTGCCACGCTGCGTGGTGCTGTGCCCCGTTCCCCCATGCTGTGCCACGCTGCGTGGTGCTGTGCCCCGTGCCGTGCCACGCTGTGTGGTGCCATGCTGCCCCGTTCCCCCGTGCTGTGCCACGCTGTGTGGTGCTGTGCCATGGTGCCCTGTGCTGTGCCCCGTTCCCCCGTGCTGTGCCACGCTGCGTGGTGCTGTGCCCCGTTCCCCCGTGCTGTGCCACGCTGCGTGGTGCCATGCCCTGTTCCCTCGTGCTGTGCCACGCTGCGTGGTGCTGTGCCATGGTGCTCTGCTCTGTGCCACGCCGCGTGGTGCCATGCTGCCCCGTGCTGTGCCACGCTGCGTGGTGCCGTGCCCCGTTCCCCTGTGCTGTGCCACGCTGCGTGGTGCCGTGCAGCCCCATGCTGTGCCACGCTGTGTGGTGCTGTGCCATGGTGCCCTGTGCTGTGCCCCGTTCCCCCGTGCTGTGCCACGCCGCGTGGTGCCATGCTGCCCCGTGCTGTGCCACGCTGCGTGGTGCTGTGCCCCGTTCCCCCGTGCTGTGCCACGCTGCGTGGTGCCCCGTTGCCCCGTGCCACGCCACGTGGTGCTGTGCCATGGTGCTCTGCCCCGTGCCACGCCGCGTGGTGCCGGGCAGCCCCGTGCTGTGCCCGGTGCCATGTCCCCGTGCCCGGTGTCCCCGTCCCGGTCCCCGCAGCGGCAGGCCTGGCTGCTGGAGCAGTTCCGTCTCCTCTACACCGTGGGCTACTCCCTCTCGCTCGTCGCCCTCCTCCTGGCGCTGCTGCTGCTCCTGCTCTTCAGGTACCCACGCCGGGGCACCCCTGGGTGCTGGCGGGGCACCCCCGGGTGCTGCCACCCACCTGCGTCCCCTTGTCCCAGCAGGCGCCTGCGTTGCACCCGCAACTTCATCCACGCCAACCTCTTCCTCTCCTTCGTGCTGCGGGCGGGCGCCATCCTGACGCGGGACGCGCTGCTGCGACGCCGCCTGCGCCCCGGCCCCGGGCACCCCCTGCAGCGGCTGGGCCACGAGGTGGGCACCCACGGGGGGGTGGGGGGGGTGGGCGTGGGCTGGGGGGGCGAGCCGGGGCGGGGGATGGTCCACCACGGTGCTGGTGCCACCATGGTGCTGGTGTCACCATGGTGCTGGTGTCACCGTGATGCTGGTGCCACCCCGGTGCTGGTGTCATCGTGATGCTGGTGTCACCATGGTGCTGGTGCCACCACGATGCTGGTGCCACAATGGTGCTGGTGTCACCGTGATGCTGGTGCCACCATGGTGCTGGTGCCACCATGATGCTGGTGCCACCACGCTGCTGGTGCCACCATGGTGCTGGTGTCACCGTGGTGCTGGTGTCATCGTGATGCTGGTGTCACCGTGGTGCTGGTGCCACCACGATGCTGGTGCCACAATGGTGCTGGTGTCACTGTGGTGCTGGTGCCACCACGCTGCTGGTGCCACCATGGTGCTGGTGTCATTGTGATGCTGGTGCCACCATGGTGCTGGTGCCACCATGATGCTGGTGCCACCCCGGTGCTGGTGCCACCACGATGCTGGTGTCACCGTGGTGCTGGTGTCATCGTGATGCTGGTGCCACCCCGGTGCTGGTGCCAGCACGATGCTGGTGTCACCGTGATGCTGGTGTCACCATGCTGCTGGTGTCACCGTGATGCTGGTGCCACCCCGGTGCTGGTGTCATCGTGATGCTGGTGTCACCATGGTGCTGGTGCCACCACGATGCTGGTGTCACCGTGGTGCTGGTGTCATCGTGATGCTGGTGCCACCCCGGTGCTGGTGCCAGCACGATGCTGGTGTCACCGTGATGCTGGTGTCACCATGCTGCTGGTGTCACCGTGATGCTGGTGCCACCCCGGTGCTGGTGTCATCGTGATGCTGGTGTCACCATGGTGCTGGTGCCACCACGATGCTGGTGCCACAATGGTGCTGGTGTCACCGTGGTGCTGGTGCCACCACGATGCTGGTGCCACAATGGTGCTGGTGTCACCGTGATGCTGGTGCCACCATGGTGCTGGTGCCACCATGATGCTGGTGCCACCACGCTGCTGGTGCCACCATGGTGCTGGTGTCACCGTGGTGCTGGTGTCATCGTGATGCTGGTGTCACCGTGGTGCTGGTGCCACCACGATGCTGGTGCCACAATGGTGCTGGTGTCACTGTGGTGCTGGTGCCACCACGCTGCTGGTGCCACCATGGTGCTGGTGTCATTGTGATGCTGGTGCCACCCCGGTGCTGGTGCCACCACGATGCTGGTGTCACCGTGGTGCTGGTGCCACCATGGTGCTGGTGCCACCATGGTGCTGGTGCTACCCTGGTGCTGGTGTCACCACGATGTTGGTGCCACCATGATGCTGGTGTCACCGTGATGCTGGTCCCACCACGATGCTGGTGCCACCACGATGCTGGTGTCACTGTAATGCTGGTGCCACCATGATTCTGGTGCCACCATGGTGCTGGTGCCACTGTGGTGCTGGTGTCACTGTGGTGCTGATGCCACCACGATGCTGGTGCCACCGTGATGCTGGTGCCACCGTAATGCTGGTGCCACCATGATTCTGGTGCCACCATGGTGCTGGTGCCACTGTGGTGCTGGTGTCACTGTGGTGCTGATGCCACCACGATGCTGGTGTCACTGTGATGCTGGTGTCACCGTAATGCTGGTGCCACCATGATTCTGGTGCCACCATGGTGCTGGTGCCACTGTGGTGCTGGTGTCACTGTGGTGCTGATGCCACCACGATGCTGGTGTCACTGTGATGCTGGTGTCACCGTAATGCTGGTGCCACCACGATGCTGGTGTCATCATGATGCTGGTGTCATTGTGATGCTGGTGTCACCGTGGTGCTGGTGCCACCACGATGCTGGTGTCATCATGATGCTGGTGTCATTGTGATGCTGGTGTCACCGTGGTGCTGGTGCCACTGTGATGCTGGTGTCACCGTGGTGCTGGTGCCACCACGATGCCGGTGCCTCCGTGACGCCGGTGTCCTGGTCACGGCGTGGGTGTCCCCGCGCAGGCGGTGGCAGGGTGCCGGCTGGCCCAGGCTCTCACCCAGTACTGCGTGGGGGCCAACTATGGGTGGCTGCTGGCCGAGGGACTCTTCCTCCACAAGCTCCTGGTGCTGGCGGCCTTCTCCGGCGAGCGCTGCCTCCCCGCCTTCCTCTTCCTCGGCTGGGGTGAGCCCCTTCCCGTGTCCCCCCCGTGTCCCCCCGTGTCCCCACCTCCCCTCCCCAACCCTGTCCCCGTCCCCCCAGGAGCCCCCGTGCTCTTCGTGGTGCCGTGGGTGGTGGTCAGGTACTTCTACGAGAACGAGGGGTGAGGCTGCTGGACACCCCCTTCCCCATTTTGTCACACCGGGAGGGGACACCGATGTCCCCAGCTGGGGACCCAGGCACCCGGCTGAGCCCCCTCCCCCTGCCAGGTGCTGGGAGAGGAACGAGAAGGCAGCGGTGTGGTGGATCATCCGCTGTCCCATCCTGATGGCCGTGGCGGTGGGTGACACAGCGGGGTGGGGGTGGCCGTCGCCGAGGCAGGGTCCCCACTGTGGGGGGTGCCACCCTCGGTGTCCCCGTCCCCAGGTGAACTTCGTGGTGTTCGTGCGCATCGTCCGCATCTTGGTGGCCAAAGTCCGGGCGCATCAGGTGCCCCGTGGGGACACCAGGGTCAGGTGGGGACACCGGGGACACCCCACGCACGAGCCATCCCTGTCCCCACTGTGTCCCCACGGTCTCTGTGCAACGTCCTCGTGCCCCCCCCCCCCAACCCTGTGCATGTCCCCACCTGCGTCCCCACCCTGGCAATGTCCCCAAGCATGGCCTCGGCCACGTCCCCATTCCTGTACCTCCACAGGGGTGACCCCAAGTGCGTCCCCTGCAAGTCCCCATCCTGGAAGGCCACCAGACGTCACCCCGAGGGTGTCTCTGTCCCCATCCCTCCCCAAGAGGGTCTCTGAGGGGGTCTCTGTCCCCAAGCTGGTCTCCAGAGGTGTCCCCAAGAGGGTCCCCGTCCCTGAGGGGGTCCCTGTCCCCAAGCCGGTCTCCAGAGGCGTCCCTAAGGGGGTCCCTGTCCCTGAGGGGGTCCCTGTCCCTGAGGGGGGTCTCTGTCCCCAAGCCTGTCTCCAGGGGTGTCCCCAAGAGGGTCCCCATCCCTGAGGGGGTCTCTGTCCCCAAGCCGGTCTCCAGGGGTGTCCCCAAAAGGGTCCGTGTCCCTGAGGGGGTCCCTGTCCCTGAGGGGGTCCCTGTCCCCAAGCCGGTCTCCAGGGGTGTCCCTAAGAGGGTCCCCATCCCTGAGGGGGTCCCCGTCCCTGAGGGGGTCTCTGTCCCCAAGCCGGTCTCCAGGGGTGTCCCCAAGAGGGTCCCCATCCCTGAGGGGGGTCCCTGTCCCCAAGCCGGTCTCCAGAGGTGTCCCCAAGAGGGTCCCCGTCCCTGAGGGAGGTCCCTGTCCCCAAGCCGGTCTCCAGGGGTGTCCCCAAGAGGGTCCCTGTCCCTGAGGGGGTCTCTGTCCCCAAGCCGGTCTCCAGGGGTGTCCCCAAGAGGGTCCCTGTCCCCAAGCCGGTCTCCAGGGGTGTCCCTAAGAGGGTCCCCATCCCTGAGGGGTCTCTGTCCCCAAGCCGGTCTCCAGGGGTGTCCCCAAGAGGGTCCCTGTCCCTGAGGGGGGACCCTGTCCCCAAGCCGGTCTCCAGGGGTGTCCCCAAGGGGGTCCCCATCCCTGAGGGAGTCCCTGGGGGTGTCCCTGTCCCCAAGCCGGTCTCCAGAGGTGTTCCCAAGGGGGTCCCCGTCCCTGAGGGGGTCCCTGTCCCCAAGCCGGTCTCCAGGGGTGTCCCCAAGAGGGTCCCTGTCCCTGAGGGGGTCCCTGTCCCCAAGCCGGTCTCCAGAGGTGTCCCTAAGGGGGTCCCTGTCCCTGAGGGGTCTCTGTCCCCAAGCCGGTCTCCAGGGGTGTCCCCAAGAGGGTCCCCATCCCTGAGGGGGTCCCTGTCCCCAAGCCGGTCTCCAGAGGTGTCCCTAAGGGGGTCCCTGTCCCTGAGGGGGTCCCTGTCCCTGAGGGAGGTCCCTGTCCCCAAGCCGGTCTCCAGGGGTGTCCCCAAGAGGGTCCCCATCCCTGAGGGGGTCCCTGTCCCCAAGCCGGTCTCCAGGGGTGTCCCCAAGAGGGTCCCCATCCCTGAGGGGGTCCCTGTCCCCAAGCCGGTCTCCAGAGGCGTCCCTAAGGGGGTCCCCATCCCTGAGGGGGTCTCTGTCCCCAAGCCGGTCTCCAGGGGTGTCCCTAAGAGGGTCCCCGTCCCTGAGGGGGTCCCTGTCCCTGAGGGAGGTCCCTGTCCCCAAGCCGGTCTCCAGGGGTGTCCCCAAGAGGGTCCCCATCCCTGAGGGGGGTCCCTGTCCCCAAGCCGGTCTCCAGGGGTGTCCCCAAGAGGGTCCCCATCCCTGAGGGGGTCCCTGTCCCCAAGCCGGTCTCCAGAGGTGTCCCTAAGTGGGTCCCTGTCCCTGAGGGGGGTCTCTGTCCCCAAGCCGGTCTCCAGGGGTGTCCCCAAGAGGGTCCCTGTCCCTGAGGGGGTCCCTAGGGGGGTCCCCATCCCTGATGGGGTCTCTGTCCCCAAGCCGATCTCCAGAGGTGTCCCCAAGAGGGTCCCTGTCCCTGAGGGGGTCTCTGTCCCCAAGTCTGTCTCCAGAGGTGTCCCCAAGAGGGTCCCCGTCCCTGAGGGGGGTCTCTGTCCCCAAGCCGGTCTCCAGGGGTGTCCTCAAGAGGGTCCCCGTCCCTGAGGGGGTCCCTGTCCCTGAGGGGGTCCCTGTCCCCAAGCCGGTCTCCAGGGGTGTCCCCAAGAGGGTCCCTGTCCCCAAGCCGGTCTCCAGGGGTGTCCCCAAGGGGGTCCCTGTCCCTGAGGGGTCTCTGTCCCCAAGCCGGTCTCCAGGGGTGTCCCCAAGAGGGTCCCTGTCCCCAAGCCGGTCTCCAGAGGCGTCCCTAAGGGGGTCCCTGTCCCTGAGGGAGGTCCCTGTCCCCAAGCCGGTCTCCAGGGGTGTCCCCAAGGGGGTCCCTGTCCCTGAGGGGTCTCTGTCCCCAAGCCGGTCTCCAGGGGTGTCCCCAAGAGGGTCCCTGTCCCTGAGGGGGGTCCCTGTCCCCAAGCCGGTCTCCAGGGGTGTCCCCAAGGGGGTCCCCATCCCTGAGGGGGTCCCTGGGGGGGTCCCCAACCCTGGAGGGTCCCCATGGGTGCCCCTTCCCCCGCAGGCTGGCCAGGTCGACGCTGACGCTGATCCCGCTGCTGGGGGTGCACGAGGTGGCCTTCGCCCTGCTGGGGGAGGGGCAGGGGGGGGGCACCCTGCGCCTGGTGCGGCTCTGCCTGCAGCTGCTGCTCTCGTCCTCCCAGGTGCGGGGGGGCTGCGGTGGGGGGGGCTGCGGTGGGGAGGGGTGGGTAGCAATGGAGGGGAGCCACGGGGGTGTGCGGTGGGGGGGGAGGGGGCTGCAATGGGGTGTAATGGGGGGAGGGGGCTGCAGTGGGGTGGGGGTGTAATGGGGGGAGGGGGCTGCAATGGGGTGGGGGTGTAATGGGGGGAGGGGGCTGCAATGGGGTGGGGGTGTAATGGGGGGAGGGGGTTGCTGTAAGGGTGTAATGGGGGGAGGGGGCTGCAATGGGGTGGGGGTGTAATGGGGGGAGGGGGCTGCTGTAAGGGTGTAATGGGGGGAGGGGGCTGCAGTGGGGTGGGGGTGTAATGGGGGAAGGGGGCTGCAGTGGGGTGGGGGTGTAATGGGGGGAGGGGGCTGCTGTAAGTGTGTAATGGGGGGAGGGGGCTGCAGTGGGGTGGGGGTGTAATGGGGGGAGGGGGCTGCTGTAAGGGTGTAATGGGGGAGGGGGCTGCAATGGGGTGGGGGTGTAATGGGGGGAGGGGTCTGCAATGGGGTGTAATGGGGGGAGGGGGCTGCAGTGGGGTGGGGGTGTAATGGGGGGAGGGGGCTGCAATGGGGTGGGGGTGTAATGGGGGGAGGGGGCTGCAATGGGGTGGGGTTGTAATGGGGGGAGGGGGCTGCAATGGGGTGTAATGGGGGGAGGGGGCTGCTGTAAGGGTGTAATGGGGGGAGGGGGCTGCAGTGGGGTGGGGGTGTAATGGGGGGAGGGGGCTGCAATGGGGGTGTAATGGGGGGAGGGGGCTGCAGTGGGGTGGGGGTGTAATGGGGGGGTTAAAACAGAGGGCTGCAATGGGGGGGCTCCATGGGGGGCTGTAATGGGAGCGCCCCCCGGGGGGGGCTGCAGCGGGGGGGGGGCTGCAGGACGCAGGGGCTGCACTTGGGTGGGGGCGGGGGGTGCTCAGGTCCGGGGGGGGGGGGGGGGGGGGGGGATGGGTGCACATACACGCGCACGTGACCACATGCACGCGCCTGTCTGCCTGCACCCCCCCCCCGGGGTGCCCCCCCCCCCCCCCATCCCCAGGGCCTCGTTGTCAGCATCCTCTACTGTTTCGTCAACAAAGAGGTGCGTCACGATGGGGGGGGGGGCGGGGGGCATGTCGTGACACGGTGTGATATATCGCAGCCTGTCCCTGTGCCGGCAGGTGCAGGCGGAGGTGCGGCGCGGGTGGCAGCGCTGCCGCCTGGGTGCCCCCTGCACCCCCGCCCCCCCCCAGGGCCCCCCCCCCGGCGCTACGCGGCTGGGGGGGGGCAGCGCCCAGCACCCCCCGACCCTGGGGGGGCACCGGATCGCCGAGAGCTGCTGCTAACGGGGGGGGAGGTGCCAACTGTGGGTGCTGGGTGGGGGGGGGGGGGTCCCTGTCACCTTGGGGTGCTGGGGGGGGGAGCCAGGGGGGCTTGGGGAGGGTCCCCTGGAGCCTTGGGTTGGGGAGGGGAGGTCCGCAGTGCGGGGGGGAGGGGGTCGGGGGCCGGGGGGGGTGGGGGGGGGGCTCGTTGCCCCCAGCTTTGCGCGCCAAAGAAACGCGTGGCACCCACGAGCGGCTCCTGCGAAGTCACTGGGGAGCTCGGGGGGGGTCACTGCGGGTGTCCGCGGATGGCGGGGGCGGGGGCGTCACCGGGTGACGGGCCGGTGTCACGGGGACGCGGGGGGGTGGGGCCGGGCCGGGAGATCCCGCCCCCCCCCGCGAGCCCCTGCGCGCATGCGCGGAGCTCTCGGGCGGCACGGGGCGGACTGCAACTCCCGGCGCCCCCTCTCGGCGCATGCGCGGAGCTCTCGGGCGGCACGGGGCGGACTGCAACTCCCGGCGCCCCCTCTCGGCGCATGCGCGGAGCTCTCGGGCGGCACGGGGCGGACTGCAACTCCCGGCGCCCCCTCTCGGCGCATGCGCGGAGAGCAGCGGGCGTGCGCGCGCGCGCGGCACCCCGGAAGCGGGGCGGAGAGGCGGAGCGGCCGCGCCCGGCACCTGCCCGGTGAGCGGGGGAGGGGCAGCGGCACCGGGCGGGGCCCGGGCCGCGCGGGGAGGTGGGGGGGGCCGTGCTCGCGGGCGGGCGGTGCCCCGGGGCGTGGCGAGGCGCTGCGGGGGCGGTGGCGGAACCCCGGGGCCGGCGCTCGGTGACAGCCGCGGGGCCGCTGGGCCGGGGCCCGAGGGCGGGCG
This sequence comes from Opisthocomus hoazin, assembly GCF_030867145.1. Taxonomy (NCBI): domain Eukaryota; kingdom Metazoa; phylum Chordata; class Aves; order Opisthocomiformes; family Opisthocomidae; genus Opisthocomus; species Opisthocomus hoazin. The sequence continues at coordinate 1,139,489 of NC_134452.1, read as the reverse complement.
GGGTGCGGGGGTGTCCCCGCCTCACACCGGGGACCGGCGTCTCCCCGCCGTGGCACGTCGGGGGGGGGGCGGGCCCGCGCTCGTGGGACACCGGGGGCCTTGCGCGAGACCGAGGGCGCGTCCCCGTGTCGCGCGGGGGGGCGGGCGCGTTCTCGCGTCACCCCTGGCGCGGGGCCGGGCCCGGCTTCGCGTCTCCCTCGAGAGCCGTCGGCTCTGCCCCCCCCCCCCTCCCCGCGCAGGACCGGGACCCCCCCGCGGCCGCGCGGGACCTTGTCCGCGGCCCGGGGGAGGGCGGGGACGCGGGGCCACGCCCCCTGGCGGCCACGCCCGCGGCCCACCGCGCTGCCGCCGTCCATATATGGGCATGGCCCGAACGCGGCTCCCTGATTGGCGGCCGCCGCGCGTGCAGGGCCTGTCAACAAACGCCTGCCGCCGCCGGTCGTTAAAAGGGCGGGGCTGCGCGCTGAGGGCGGGGCCCACCTTTGCGGGCGCCGCGGCCGCTTTAAGGGCCGGGCCCGCTCCCGCTCCCTGTGCGGGCCGCGCCTCGTCGGAGCCGGTGAGGAGGGGCGGTGTTCTGCGGGGGGGGGGCGTGGCCTCGGTGCTTGAGGGCTGGGCTTTCCGAGTGGGCGGGGCCTCTGCGCAAACGGGGCGGGGCGTGGGGGTGAGTGTGTGAGGGGGGAGGAACCGGGGGAGGGGGCACAGCCCTTGGCGCTGCCCCAGTGCACGCCCCAGTGCCCCCAGTACGCCCCAGTAACGGTCCTGGGAACAGCCCAGAAATGGCCCCGTTGACTCCCGCGAGCCCTGCGCAGGCCCCGCCAGCCCCCCCAGCCCCGCGGTGTCCCCGCGCGGCCCCCCCAGCCCCGTGCTGTCCCCCCAGCCCCGTGCTGTCCCCCCAGCCCCGCGTGGCCCCGCCAGCCCCCCCAGCCCCGCGGTGTCCCCGCGCGGCCCCCCCAGCCCCGTGCTGTCCCCCCAGCCCCGTGCTGTCCCCCCAGCCCCGCGGTGTCCCCGCGCGGCCCCCCCAGCTCCGCGCGGCCCCGCCAGCCCCGTGCTGTCCCCCCAGCCCCGCCGTGTCCCCGCGTGGCCCCGCCAGCCCCCCCAGCCCCGCCGTGTCCCCGTGCGGCCCCGCCAGCCCCGTGCTGTCCCCCCAGCCCCGCCGTGTCCCCGCGCGGCCCCGCCAGCCCCGTGCTGTCCCCCCAGCCCCATGAACCCCCCTCTCTCTCCCCGCAGGCCCGGGCACAGGCGCCGGCAGCCCACGGCGGTGCCATGCTGCCCTGATGGAGCCCAACGCCTTCCCTCAGCTGCAGCTCTGGTGCCCGCGGCCCTTTGGTACCTACTCCCAGAACAAACCATGCCCCGGCCCTGGCTCCGCCAAGAAGCCCTTCTCCTGCCGTCCCACCGAGGAGCCTGCCAGAGCCCAGGCCCCCTCCGAAAACACACCGCCGGCTCCCGCCGATGCTGCCCCGGCTCCCCCGGCGTCGGCGGAGGAAGGTCGGGTGCTGCTGGACACGTGGTACGTCATCAAACCGGGCAACACCAAGGAGAAGGTGGCTTTCTTTGTGGCGCACCAGTGCGGCAGTGGCATTGGCGGTGGTGGCACCGGCGGCCGCGCCAGCACCATGAAAGTCAAAGGTAACTGGGGCAGCGATAGCTCCAAAGCCAAGCGGCGCCGGCGCTGCCATGACCCCACCAAGAGCAAGCTGAGCCCAGCGTGGGCTGGTGGTGGCAGGGACCCGGCTTGCCCGTGTCCCGGTGAGCCATCCGCTGCTGCCACCGAAGCTCCCGACTTGCTGTCGGTGGCAGAGATGGTGGCGTTGGTGGAGCAGAGGACGGCACTGGCGCTGCAGAGCTTCCCCCGGCCCTGCGGCCCTCCCACCGCCCCAGTTGTCATTGTGGAGACAGCCAGCGGTGAACCCAAAGCACCGAGCAGCTCCGACTGCAGCCGGGTGGCCGAAGCCATCGCCCACTTTGAGTCACAGCAGCGGGAACACAGTAGCACCCGACCCAATGGGTTGTGCCGCCCGGGTGCCGAGTGCGCCGCCGCAGCGGCAGCATCATCGGCGCCGGGTCCCGGGGAGGTGCGCATTGCCTTCCGCATCTCCAGCGGCCGTGAGCCCCGGGCCGGAGCCGCCGTGGCTGAGCCAGGTGCTGACGGGCGTCCCAACTGCGTCTTCATGAGCTGTGGGACGACAAGCGGCGGCGGTAATGCCGGCGGTCGCGCCAAGGACAAGATCACCTGTGACCTCTACCAATTGATCAGCCCGTCCCGTGACGCGCTGCCCAACAACGTGGAGTTCCTCCTGGCCACCGCCGGTCCCAAGGGGGACAGCGACGGCCCCAACGCGGACATGGGGTGCGGCGAGGGGTCGGCGGCTGCTGTCAAGCCGGAGACGGGCGAAGGGACTGGCGAGGGGGTGTCGGCACGGGATTGCACCTCCGGCTTTCACGTGGACGTGGTGGTGACGGGGGTGGTGGACCAGTGCGTCTTCTTTGGCAAGGACAGTGCCAAGAAGATGAAGGAGGAGACGGTGCGGCTGCCGGCAGCGGCGCAGGAGGACCCACCGCCGGGGCAGCTCTTCCTCCTGCCTGTCCCCGAGGAGATGCCGGTGGCAGAGGACGCGGAGGCTGGCGAGGAGCCGTCAGCCGGCCCCGACCCCTCGCTCTGCCGCTTGTACCGCCACGTCTCCCATGACTTTTTGGAGATTCGCTTCAAGATCCAGCGGCTGCTGGAGCCCCGGCAGTACATGTTCCTGCTCCCGGAGCATGTCATGGTGAAGATCTTCAGCTACCTGCCCACCCAAGCGCTGGCCGCCCTCAAGTGCTCCTGTCACTACTTTAAGTCCATCATTGAGACCTTTGGGGTGCAGGCCACTGACTCCCGCTGGAACCGTGACCCCCTCTACCGCGACGACCCCTGCAAGCAGTGCAAGAAGCATTACGAGAAGGGGGACGTGTCCCTGTGCCGGTGGCATCCCAAGCCCTACCACCATGACCTGCCTTACGGCCGATCCTACTGGATGTGCTGCCGGAGACCCGACAAGGAGGCGCCCGGTTGCAGGGTGGGCTTGCACGACAACAACTGGGTGCACCCGGCCACCCGGCGCGATGAGGGCAGGTGAACGGACCGGCGCCGGCGGGGACAGCGGTGGCAGATCCTGGGGACGTGGAGGAGGGAGGTCGGCTGCGGGGGTTGCTGGAAAGGGCAGAGGAGAAGGTGCAAAAGAAAAAAAAAAACCAAAAAATTATCAAACCCCAAAACTTGGAGAGGAAAAAGGAACAAAGCGAAGGGGGGGAGGAGGGGGGCGCGGCCGCACGGCGGGTGCTGCGGGGTGCCGGCTCCGCCCGGGGTGGGGGCCTCATGGCGATGACCCCGGCCAGGCTGGCGGCCCTGAGAAGGGTGCTGGCCCTCGGGAGGGTGACATCCGCCGCCCGGGGTGACATCCCCGCCTGGGAGGGTGACATCCCCCGCCCGGGGTGACATCCCCGCCCGGGAGGGTGACATCCCCCACCCGGAAGGGTGACATCCCCCGCCCGGGAGGGTGACATCCCTCGCCCGGGGTGACATCCCCCACCTGGGAGGGTGACATCCCCTGCCCGGGGTGATATCCCCCACCCGGAAGGGTGACATCCCCCACCCGGGGTGACATCCCCGCCTGGGAGGGTGACATCCCCCGCCCGGGGTGACATCCCCCGGCCGGGGTGACGGCCCTGCCCGGGAGGGTGGCACTGGGGAGGGCGCTGGCCCCGGGTGACCTCCCGGCACAGGGCGACGTCTCTGGGGTGATGTCCTGGCCCCAGGTGACATCACACGTCGCAAGTGACGTCACCATTGAGTGACATCACGCAGGGGGTGCCGGGGGCCACCGCGCATGCGTCTCCGCCACCACTCGGAGCGCGCCTCGGGGAGGGGGCGTGGCCAGCACGCGAGCCTCGCCCCGTGCCCCTATCAGCGGAGTCCTCGTCGCCTGGGCGCGCTCCTCGGCCCCGCCCCCAGGAGGCCGCGCCCCCTCGCGGGGAGGCTCCGCCCCCGCGCCATGCGGAAGGGCGGCGGTGGCTCCCGCCGGGGCCGGCCGGCCGGTTCGGGGCCTGGGCCCGGGCCGGTGGCCGTGCCGGTGCCGGTGCCGGGCCCGGTGCCGGGGCCCGGGCTCTGCCTGCGCCCTCGCCGCTGGCCCCGGCCGCCGCTGCCGCTGCTGGCGCTGGCGGCTGCCGCCGCCCTCCTCTACGTCGCCTGGCCCGGCGCGGAGCGGGGCGCTGGCCCGGTGAGCGGGGAGGGGGGCCCGGGGAGGTGGAGTCCCGGCGAGTCCCTGGGAGGGGGGCCCGGGGAAGGGGTGCCCGACATTTCCCCGCTGTCCCCGGGAGCCCCCAGACCCCTTAGGGACCTGCCCGACCTCCCCCGGGGCCCCCAGCCCCTCTCAGGACCCCCCAATCCCCAGGGGTCCCCCAGACCCCATCGGGGGGCACCCCGCCCCCCCGGGCCCGCAGCCTCCTCCACGTCCTCCCCGAACCCTCTGGAACCCATCATGGCAGCACCCGATGCGTCCATGGGCACCCCAGGCCTCCTTAGTAGCCCCCCAGCATCCCCCGGGCCCCATGGTGGGAGCACCCAATGCATCCATGGGCACCTCAGACCCCTCCACGGACCCCCAACATCCCCCAGGGCCTCCAGAGACCCCCCCCAGGGCCACCCAACATCCTCCCGGGCCTTCAGCCCCCTCCCCGAGCTTCCCAGACCTCACCATGGGGGCACCCAGTGCACCCACGAGTGCCCCAGACCCCTCCGGGGGACCCAGACCCCCACCCACCGAGTCCCCAAACATCCCCTAGGGCCCCCTCTCCCCGGGTACCCCCATCGTAGGGGCCCCAGACCACTCCAGGGACCCACAGCCCCCCGGGGGGACCTCACGCCTCCCCCCCCACACTGACACAGCCACCCCCCAGCCCCTCCCCGGCCCTGCCTCGGAGTCGGCTCTGCGGGCGCTGCTGGGGCAGCTGCGTCCCACCCGCCTGCAGGACACCTTCCTGCGGCCCCTCCTGCGGGAACGGGTGCCGGGGGGGCCCGGGAGCCACGCTGCCCGCCAGGTAAGACCTCCATACCCCCTCCCTGGGTGCCACCGCACCCGTCCCGGGGTGCTGCCGTGCCCCTCACCGGGGTTCCCGTACCCACAGCACATTGTGGGGTGCTTGGGCGCCCTGGGGGCTGCCTGGCACCTGGAGCTCGATGCCTTCGAAGCTGCGACTCCCCAGGGACTGGTGACCTTCACCAACGTGGTGGCCACGGTGGCCCCCGCCACCCCCCGCCGCCTGGTCCTCGCCTGTCACTATGACACCAAGGTCTTGCCACCTGGTCCTGGCCAGCAGCTCTTTTTGGGGGCCACCGATTCCGCCGTGCCCTGCGCCATCCTCCTGGAGCTGGCAGCCGCCCTCGACCGGCCCCTGCAGCGCGCCAAGGACAGGGTGGGTGACGGGTGGCCCCAGCCCCCTCGCCTGGGTCCCTCCCAGACCCATCCCCCCCCCCCCCGACTCCTTCCCCCGGGGTGTCTCTGCCCCCCCTGGATCCCCCCCAGGATGCCTGGTCCCCCCCAGATGCCTGACTCCCTCCCAACTCCCCCCTTGAGCCCCCCACCCTGCCCCAGGACACTTAGGTCCATCTCCCCCAAGGACACCTGTGTCCCTCCTGACCCCCCCCACCCAGACACCTGGTGTCACGTTGTCCCCTGTCCGTCCGTGTCGTGTCCCCCCCCCCCCCCCCCCCCAGCCTGTCTCCCTTCCCCACCGGCGTCCCAGCAGGGTGTGGAGGTGACGCTGCAGCTGCTGTTCCTGGATGGAGAGGAGGCCTTTGGGGACTGGAGCGTCACCGACTCCCTCTATGGCGCCCGGCACTTGGCGGCGCGCATGGCCGCCACCCCCCACGGGCCCCACGGCACCCAGATCACTGCCATGGTGAGTGGCACCGAGCCCTGTGGTGGTGGCGGGAGACTGGTGGCACCCCAGGGTGGTGGCACAGCGATGGGGTGGTCTGGTGGCCATGAAGGAGCGGGGATGGTCCCGTGGCACCCAAGGATGATGGCCAAGGGTGGTGGGCTGATCTGAGGGGACCCAGGTGCGGTGACATGGTGTTGGCCCAGCTGAGATGGTCCCTGCCACGGTGGTGACCCAAGTGGGATGGTCTAGTGGCACCCACGGGTAGTGGTGCGGCAGTGGGGTAGTCTGGTGGCACCCAAGCGTGGTGACATGGTGTTGGCCCAGCTGAGATGGTCCCTGCCACGGTGGTGACCCAAGTGGGATGGTCTAGTGGCACCCACGGGTAGTGGTGCGGCAGTGGGGTGGTCTGGTGGCACCCAAGCGTGGTGACATGGTGTTGGCCCCGTTGGGACAGTCCCATGGCATCCAAGACTGCTGGCACCATGGTGTCCCCATGCCCCTGTCCCCATGCCTGTGCTGCTGTCCCCAGAGCCTGCTGGTGCTGCTGGACCTGCTGGGCGCCCGCCACCCTGCCATCCACAGCCACTTCGCCCGCACCCACCACTGGTTCCTGCGCCTCGTTGCCATCGGTGGGACGTGGGGATGGGGTCAGGGTGGGGACAAGGGGAAGGGGTTGGGACAGGGCTGGGGATGGGATGAGCCGTGGGGCCATCGATGGGGGTGGGATTGGGTGGGGACAGTTGGGACAGGAGGGAAACAGGGACAGGACGGGAAGGAGGCTGGGGGTGTCACAGGTTCTGCCTCACCTTGTCCCCTCCGTGTCCCGGCGCAGAGCAGCGGCTGCGGCAGCTGGGGCTGCTGCACGCCCTCCCCCAGGACCCACCCTTCTTCCGCCTCAGCCCAGCTCCAGGACCTGTCGAGGATGACCATGTCCCCTTCCTCCAACGAGGTGACGTCCCCACCTCCCCCCAGTCCTCTTGGGGGCGCTGTCCCCGTGCTGCGTGGCCAGGGCAAGGAGCAGGGCGGCAGCTGGGGGCCCAAGGGCTGATGGCCCAGGGCCACATGTCCCCTGCCCTGTGTCCCCACAGGTGTGCCCGTGCTGCACCTTATTCCCACGCCCTTCCCCCGCGTGTGGCACACCCTTGAGGACACAGAGGACAACCTGCACCTCTCCACCGTGGAGGACCTGTGCAGGATCCTGGTCACCTTCGTGGCCGAGTTCCTGCAGCTCTGAGGCCCAGTCACCCCCAGCCTGGGCCCACTGGGGACTCTGGGCAGCCCTGGGCTGTGCTGGGAGCCACCAATAAAGTGCTTGGTGACCGAAGCTGCGTCCTGTGCCGTTACCTGCCATGGGGAAACCCCTGGGGACAGGGACACACGGGGACACCAGGATCCCGCTGCGAGTCCTTGTGAAGCCCAGCAGCATTATTCAAGCCCTGGGGGCTCGGCCAGAGCTGTGCCTGGGCCCCTCGGGGAGACAGTCAGGCCCTCAGCCTCCCCTGCCCTGCCCCAAAGGAGCCAAAGATCACAACTCCTCCAAAGAACAAAAAAAAAAAAGAACAAAACTCCCCCAATTTATTGCTTGTACCGTACAAATACCAGGGCAGGCGAGAGCTGCCAGCCAGCTGCTGCCACGCCAGGGCTGTTGTGCCACTGTGCCCACCACCACATTGCTGAGGGGGGGCTCATCCTACCCCCCCCCCTCCAGTATTTTTAAATTAATTCAACTGCATTGGGGCAAAGAACTCAGAAAAAAGCATCTTTTCTCCATTCCTCCCCGTGCAGAAGTGGCACCAGGTACCAAATTCCCACCTCCAAACTGCAGCCCCGGGCTTGGCTGCGCCAGGCAGCAAGTCCAGCTTGTCACGGGCCTGGCTTGGCGACGCGGGCGTCACGGTGACGGCAACGCTCCCCAGCTGCCACGTCCTACCCGTGCCGTGCCACGCCAGCGGGGCTGCAGCCACCGGCCTCGAGCGGAAGGCGTCCACAGAGCGCGTGGGGATCCGTCGCCAGCAATGGATGTAAGGAACCCAGTCCTGATGCCAGCAGCCAGCTGTGCCAAGCTGCCACGTGGCAGCAAACGCCCTGTCCCTCCGCGACATCACGCCACGACCCGAGGCTGTGGGTTCCAGGGATGCCGTCATCCACCGGCGATGCTGGAGGACGCGGCCGGTGTCACCGAGGGCAGCGTCACCACAGCTCCTGGCTTTAAGGCACTGGAGAAGCCCAACTGTTGCTTTTGGGATTGCATTTTCCTTCGGGCTGCGGGGTCGGGGCGCTCCCTCCGCCGAGGCACCGACTCGAGGGTACAGCTGGGTTTCGGTCACTGCAGGGTCAGCTGGAAGTGGAGCTGGGAGGATCCGCGGGGCCAAGATGCTCCACGCAGTCTCAGGGGGTCCTGCCCTGTTGTGCCCCCCACTCCTTGGGGCAGCTGGTACTGGATCCTGGCCCCAGGGTTGTGTTTTGTGGTGTCCTCCCTGTACCCCCCATCCCCCCCCATCAAAACAGCTTCTCCTCAACTGGGAGCAGTGGGTTCTACTGGGTGGAGGGCTGGCTGAGCTGCTTGGGTGTCAAGGCCACAGTTGTGGGGAAGGGGGGGGGGGGTTGGTTTACAAAGCTGCAAGCACTTCTAGGGGTTTAAAAAATAAAAATAATAATTAAAATCAAAGCAGTCCCAGGCTAGGGGCAGGAGGTACGGCTCAGTGCTGGTGGGAGCTGTGGAGCAAGAGCACGTGGTAGGGGTACAGCTTCCAAAAGCCGCCGTGGCGCAACGCCAGCGAGGCGCAGCATCCCACCCCCCTTCTGCCAGGCACAGAAGAGAAACGCCCCTGCCGTGAGTGACCCCTCGAACCCTCCTCCTCCTCCTCCTCAGAGGCTGAATCCTGCTGCAGATGGTTACTCCCGTATGCTGGCGGAGTAGGAGAACTGGGGGAAGTGCGTCCGCTGGTCATTCTCCAGGGAGCTCACGTTGTCATCTGCAAAGCCGGGGATGGGGAAGGGTTGAGGGTGAGGGAGATGCTGATGAAGCCTTCCTTGCGTGTTCACAAGCCTCCCCGCTCCCTCCTACGGCAAAGATGCCACCAAAGCTGCCCAAGGCCTCTCCAGGGTAGCGAGAGGGACGCCAAGCTTTTACAGAGGTGTGCCAGCAATGCCACCAGCCCCTCAGATGACACCTGCCACCACGATGGTGACAGGAAAATGAGGTTGCAAGAGAGAAAGGGGTAGAGGTGACAAAGGGGACCTCCATTTCTGGGTGGCTTTGGCACTCACAGCGATCTGGCGGGGTGATGGTGATGGACTGGGCGGTGAACTCATCATCGAAATACCGTGTGTCGATCTCAGATGTCACCTGGGGCTTGAATGGTGGGATGAGCTGATGGGAGATCAGGAGAAATTTGCTCGCCGGCAGCGTGCCAAGCAGCCACCTGCCCCTTCAAAATGCTCCCTTCCCTTCCTACCTTCTTCTGCACCACATCCTGCCAGTTGATGGGGGCGAAGAAGCGATGCTCCATCACCTCCTTAGCGTCGCTGGGACCTCCGCCGAGCCTATGGGCACAGAGAGGCGCATCCAGAACTGCCGCCTGCGCCGTGGGCTCCGCTGTCCGTCCTTGGCAGACCCTCACCTCTGTTTGGGATCCTTCTTGAGCAGCCCAGCCAGCAAGGATTTGGCCTCGGGGCTGAGGGTACGAGGGAAACGGATCTCCTCCATGAGGATCAGCTCAAAAAGCCGTTCATGGTCCTGGTTGTAGAAGGGGAGGCGACCGCACATCATCTCGTACATAACAACCCCCAGGCCCCACCAGTCCACGGCGCGGCCGTAATCGTTGTCCTCCAGGACCTGTGCGGGGGAAGATGGAGAGGACGGTGCCAACGAGGCAGAAGAATCAGGCGGCAACAAGAGGAGGGAGAAGGGAAACCCGTTTAGATACAACCACTCCGAAAACCCAAGCATTTGGAAAAGCCCCCACTGAACCACTGCCATCTTGGACTTCAAAAGTAACCTCCACAGAAAAGCTTCTTCAGCACAAGAGTTTCGAGGAAAGCCTGGCTGCGGAAATGCTGTAAGTACCTCCGGAGCCAGGTACTCAGGAGTGCCACAGAAGGTCTTCATGGTGGCTCCATCTGTAATGCCTTCCTTGCAGAGCCCAAAGTCAGTGATTTTGATGTGGCCATCTTTGTCCAGCATGAGGTTTTCCAGCTGAAAAAAAAAAAAAAGCAGACAGGTGGGAAAAAAGGTTTGAAGCTGAGTAAAGTCTGCAGCACAGGAGTGGGATACTGCTCCCCAAAAGGCTCCATCGGATGGCTGGGGTCTCCATCCATCGCCATGCGATGGGGATGAGGGTAACACCTCCCTGCAAGGCAGGTTCAAGCTCTTTCTGCTGAAGCCAAGCTCCTGCCCTCCCTCCTGCAATAACATATGCTAAAACATTCCCAGCCCCGAGCGGAGAGCAGCTCTTTGCCACCCACAACGAGCAGGAGCAGAGAAAGGTGGCTGCCATCAGCCGAGTGTGATGCTCCACTGGCTGAAACCCTTCAAGATCCCACAAGGTGATTTTTAGGGGAGCTGGGAGCTACTCCACACCCCCAAAACACCAGCCCAGGAAGATTAAAATTGCACCAGTGCCAAGGTAGGGTGAAGGCACCGCTTATGGACGCCGCTGCTGCTGGGCTGGTACCTTGATGTCCCTGTACACCACGTCTCGGGAGTGCAGGTACTCCAGCGCAGAGACTATTTCCGCGCCATAGAAACGGGCTCGGTCCTCTGTGAAGACACGCTCTCTTGAGAGGTGGAAAAACAGCTTGAGGGAAATTGAAAAAAAACAACAGCTGATCAACAAGCGCTTAAAAAAACCCCCCAAAAACCCCCCAAACAGTGAAACCCAGGTTAATCACTCTCAGCACGCAGCTAACGAGGCCATGCGTGTCCTACGCTCCTCGCCTTGAACACTCAGAACACCAACCGCCCCCCTCGGCTCTGCTGGTGGGAGCTGAGGGGTAAAACACGACCACGTGTCATCTGTGCGGGGTGCTGCGCCATCTGCTCGGTTCCCCCTCTCAAGGGAAGCGTGTTGAGGTGGAGAAACAAAGCTGGAGGTGAGCACAGGGCAGAAGGTAACCGAGCCAGCAGTGGCTGGAGGTCCTGCTTCCTCCCCTGGACGGTCGCTTCCTGCACGCAGTAGCCTGGCTGCAGTATCAAGTGCCAGGAACGCGAGCGAAGAGCCAGGAAAGCTCAGGGGGAGAGGAGAGCAGCCCGCTGGCGAGCTGAGGGCAGACTGTGGGACAAACTGTCTGCCAACACGCTGAAAGCAGGCATCGAACACGCGGACGAGATCCTCCCAAGCCCCGGGGCAGGGTGGGCATCGGGTCTTAAGCTCCCACCTCTCCCCCGTTGGCGTACTCCATAACGAAGCAGAGCCGGTCGTTGGTCTGAAAGGCGTATTTCAGTGCCTGCAGGAGTGGAAAGAAAGGTCTTGGAGAAGCTGCAGAGCTCTGCGCTTCCAGAGGAGGTGGCGAGGGGAAGGGCTGTTCTGGGACGCGCCGGGCACCCCAGCGTGCTGTCCCCTTCGCTCCCTTGCTGCCAGCAGTCATCCTCACCGTGAGGAAGGGGTGCCTGGTGTTCTGCAGCACCCGGCTCTCTGTAACAGTGTGCGCCACCTCGTCCTGCAAAGCGAGGAGAAAGGAAGCGCCGTTTATCCCCCATCCTTTCTGGAAAATCAAAGACTTTTCACTGCTGCCAGCTATTCCCAGAAAAAACACAGGGGTGAGAGCTCAAAGCGCCAACCTCTGTCCTGTTTTCATCCCCATGGGGCAAAGGGCTCGGGTTCGCTAGCTGGATCGTCCAGATCTGCACCCCCGAGACAGGCGAGCGAGCGAATCCCACGGTGTCACCCAGCCGCACGTTACAACGCGCGCCCAGGGTTTTGAAATCAGGGCGATTCCTGGAATCACCCAGCATTCAGAGCAGAGCAGGAGCCAGCCATCACTCGCCAGCTTCGGGGGCACATGGTACCAACATTTTGGGGGAAGGCTGGACTAGGTGACCTTTAAAGGTCTCTTCTAACCCGAACTACTCAAGGATTCTGTGATCCACTACGCCCTGCTGGCTCCCAGCTCTTCCCCTCACCCTCCGCTGGGGCTCGGCACGTACTTTTGCAATGATGACCTCTTTCCGTAGGATTTTCATGGCGTAATAGCGGCCCGTGGCCTTCTCCCGCACCAAGATAACCTTGCCAAAAGTGCCCTTTCCCAGGAGCTTGAGGTAATCAAAATCGTTCATGGTCTGGGGAGAAATGGAGAGATGGAGGTGAGAGTTTGCAGCACGGGCAAGCAGGATCCAGGATGGGAAAAGGTTTTCTGAGCCATTTCACCTGCAGTTATCCCAGTGACAGCAGACACCACGGGGATGACATTTATCCCATAAACCTCCCTCATTCCTCTGCAGTCTCCATCTGCCAGAATCCCACTCGTGGCAGGAGACAGTGCGGCACCGGGGGCAACTTACGGCCTTGGTGCGGGTTTTGCTGACGGCCACCTCCATCTCCTCGGCACTGGTGCTGTCACTGGGAGATCCACACTTGTAATCCATCGTGTCTGCCTCTGGTTCCTGGTTCTTCAGGCTGTTGGCTACCGCCTGGATGGCTCGCATCCACTCCTCACTATGGAGAAAAAGGGATTGGCAACATAGGGAGGTGGTGGGGATCACCGAGGGGGGCTGTGCCTCCCCCTCTGGCCTTTGCAAGCAGATGGGAGTCACATCCGAGGGATTTCAGGGCTCTCTTCCAGCTAGGATCAACGCAATGTGCTACTTATCCCGGATTCCCAAAGGAATGGGGCATCCTGTGCACCTACCGCTCTTCAGGAGAGTCCACGTGGAAGGTCCTCTCAATGACTGTCGTCCACTGCAAGCATCGGATGACGAACGTGTTGGGCCGAGGCCGCTCGGTCTTCATCAGCTGGCACTCTGCGAAGGTTCAAAAATAAATGTAAAAAAGGGAAAAGGATGGTTTGGGATCAAACATCCTCATCACAAAACCTTCCCCAATGACACTTCCCCTCTACACTGCCCTGGTGAGGCCCCATCTGGAGTACTGTGTCCAGTTCTGGGCTCCCCAGTTCAAGAAAGATGAGGAGCTACTGGAGAGAGTCCAGTGGAGGGCTACGAGGATGAGGAGGGGACTGGAGCATCTCCCCTACGAGGAGAGGCTGAGGGAGCTGGGCTTGTTCAGCCTGGAGAAGAGAAGGCTGCGAGGGGACCTAATAAATGCTTACAAATATCTGCAGGGTGGGGGTCAGGAGGATGGGGCCAAGCTCTTTTCAGTGGTGCCCAGCGACAGGACAAGGGGCAACGGGCACAAACTGAGGCACAGGAAGTTCCATCTGAACATGAGGAAGAACTTCTTCTCTCTGAGGGTGACGGAGCCCTGGCCCAGGCTGCCCAGGGAGGCTGTGGAGTCTCCTTCTCTGGAGATATTCCAGCCCCGCCTGGACAAGGTCCTCTACAACCTACTGTAGGTGACCCTGCTTGGGCAGGGGGTTGGACTGGGTGACCCACAGAGGTCCCTTCCAACCCCACCATTCTGTGATTCTGTGAGGAAGAACTTCTTCCCTCTGAGGGTGCCGGAGCCCTGGCCCAGGCTGCCCAGGGAGGCTGTGGAGTCTCCTTCTCTGGAGATATTCCAGCCCCGCCTGGACAAGGTCCTGAGCAGCCTGCTGTGGGTGACCCTGCTTGGGCAGGAGGGCTGGACTGGGTGACCCACAGAGGTCCCTTCCAACCCCTACTATTCTGTGATTCTGTGACACAGGGGATGAAGACACCGTGCCCAAAGCTGGCTCGTAGCTACAGACAGCCCCGAAGCTGCCCGCACCAAGGCACCTGCTACCGAGAAGTTATTCAGAGGCGGCAAGCCGTAGTCAGACATCTCTGGCCGCTCCTTGTAGCCGATGAAGGAGCCATCGCTTTTCAGCAGGAAATATCGTGGACGCCACGTTTTGATGTATTCCCCTGTGAAAGAGAGGGGGTTGTGATGGGTGGAGCAGGGGTTTTCGGGGAAGGACCCCTTGTAGGGTGGCTCCTGTTGCCAAGATGGAAAATTAAACGGCAGAAGGACACCTCGTAGATGGAAAATTAAGCAGATGTTTTTCTTCAGGCTGTTTCTAGGAGCTGCTTTGGAGAAGCTCCTGCAAAAAGCTTCTGGCTGCTGGAATTTAGGAGAGGTGTGAGCAGCAGGTTAGCCTGAAACACGCTCGCTCTGAAGGAACACAGCACAAAAACACTTCGTGCTTCCCCTGGCAGCTCCAAAATTGACCTGAAGCAGCCTTGGCAGCTGCAGATAAACAGCATTGGAGGGAGGCCCTGGCTTCTCTCTGGCTATATTTGCCCAGAAGGAGGAGGAACCCACAAACCTGCCGGACACAGGGATCCAGCTGGGGTGCTGGTGGAAGAAAGGCAGCTGGAGACGGATGGCTTTCGTGCCTGCTCCCTACGCCAACTGCCCTCGGCAAGGAACAGAAAAGCAAGAGCCATCTTCAATAGGTCTAAAAATAAAACCCCACGTGTGCAGCTGCTCGAACGCTGCGACATTCCCCACGTACAGCTAAAAATAAAAGGGCTGGCTGGGGGTGTTGCTGCAGGGCCACCGTGGCAGGTGGCTTGGCAAACCGGGTTAGAGGGTCTGCAAGCAGATGTTTAGATTATCCTCTAGCTTCCCAAAGTAGCAAGCAACTCAAAACGATGCCGCTGGAGGATTTGCTTGCGGCACAGACCAAACGCCAGGGAAGTGGCATTGCTGTTTGCCAGCTGCCAAGCTGAGCCAGGAGCAAGAGAAAACCAAAGGGGAAAGCTGTCGGCAGGTTTTGGGATGCCCTGCAGTGCCAGGGTGCCTTGTGCCCCGTTCTGGGGCCAGGGGAAGCGGAGATCCCCCTGCATTTGTGCTGGGGAAAGGTTAAAATTCCTGGTAACTGGAAACCGGAGCTCTCGTTTACTGGTGGCAGCTGCAGCACCGGACTCCCCGCAGGGACCCAGCCTTGGAGGGATGCCACCACTGCTGAGCTGGCTCCCTGGCTCACCTCCCTCACCTCTCTTGTGCAGCCAGCCCTCCTTCACGACCGAAACTTCGTTCATGGTGGTGCCACAGGCTCTAACCCCCTCTCTGCTGCAGGACTGGGGAAGCGGCTAATGCCGCCGGCGGCGGCTGCGGGAGAAGCGGCGAGAGCAGAGACAACCTGCGGGAGAAGAGAGAGATGCTCAAAGCAAGCCAGCAAAGTTCCTGACACTTTTCTTTCCCCTCCATCGAAGGGAGGCAGTTTCAGCACAAAGCCACCCCCACACACCGATTAAAAACCGCTCTGCTGCACCAGTTTTCCAACCTTCCCCCCCCCCCAATTAAAAATCAGCGTGGCAGCCTTGCACACCTGGAGGTGCCAGGATGGAGCAGGTTTGTCGGTATCATCCCTCTACCTGGCCACCACGCGATGAGGGATTAAAAAGCCGCAGGAGGGTTGGACAAGCTCAGGGGGTGCACAGTCCCTTGCAAAACAAACAGCTAGAGAAAAATTAATCGGAGTCACCTGACAGGATTAACTCCCTGGGCTCCAAAATCCCACTATGCTAGGCGGCGGGACGAGGGGACGTGCCACATGCCAGTGGTGGCTGGAGGGGACTGCTCCCCCCTTGGGCTTCCCCAAAGTCACCCTGGGCTCACTGCCCGCCCCCATCCCCTGGCTTTAAGCAGGGCAAAACCCAACCCCACAAACTTACAGCCGGGTGCAAGAGGGTTGGGGGTTTTCCAGCTGCATCCAAAGCCAGGCAAGAGCCGGAGCAGCCTGAGATGGATTCCCCAGACGCAGTGTTATCCTGACAGAGCTCCTGTTCCCCTCCAATCCTTCTGGATCAGTCCCAGCGCTTACCTAATTCCCAAACCTCCAGCCTAGTTTGAAAACCTCCGATCTCACCTTTAAAGGTTCCTCCACCAAAGGGACAAGGGGGTTTCTGAAGGGAAGCCCGGCAGGCGGGAGGAAAATCATTTCTCTTCCTCGCTCCCATAAATCTGCCCGTGCCTTCCTGATGGGAACCTCGCCCCCGTGAGCATGCTGCGACGGGGAGGAGGATTTTGGGGACTTGCCCCCAAAACTCCTCTGCTTGCCCACCAGTGGGCAAGAATGCAGGGCAGCCAGCCAGACAATTCGGGCAGAACAAACACAGGCAGGACCTGGCAGCGCACAGAGCTAACGTTTCTCGAGCTGCTGAAGGGTTGACCTCTGGACAGATCCACTCCCGGACAGGCTCTGGCAAAGAGCTCATCGATTTTAATTAAAAAGGAAATAAAAAGCTTGCTGCAGAAAAGGGCTCTCAGAGCTAGCCTGGAGAGGCTGAGCCTGCTGCAAGTGTCCCACGAAGGATCCAGATCGTGGATGCAAACAAGATCACAAGAGGCTTTGATAAAAAAAAAAAATCCCCCAAACTATGAAAAGCAGCCCCTAAATGAGCGATCTGACCATGACAGAGGGTGCAGGATTCTGGGATCGGCTCATCCTGCAGCAGAGATCCAGCACAGCAGAGAGGATCCAACGCATCCGTGGCACTGGAGGTGGGTGAAACACAGTCAGGATGCAATGAGCCTTCGAACTCGGTGTTGGAGCAAAGACGATTTTGGTGATGTCTGGGCATCGCTTGTTTGCATCCAGGGCTTGTTCCTGCGCTGCACTAATTATCCTGGCTGCAATTACAAGCTTTTAATTGGTTGTACCTGACTTTTCATTGTATTTTTGTGCAAAGCACAGCATGGCCAGGCTTTTGGACCCAAAGCCTGTGGACTTCTCCGAGCCGCCACCAAGTCCTCCTCAAACAGCAATATGAAAAATACGGTGCTGGCTTAAAAAGAAACCCCAAATCGTTGCTTTTTGGGTGTGTTTAAGGAGAATTACAACAGCAGGAGAATCACGATTCAGGAATTGCTGGCAGCTTGAAGCGTCAAACCCCACCATGATCCCCTCCTCGTCCTTGCAGGCACCAGAGGATTTTTAGTGTGAACCTGACAGCTAACGAAGAGCAGGAACAAGCAGCAGTCACTGGACATTCTCTGAGCTCTGATCACCGTGGTTATTTCTGATGACGGATGGGGATTGTATCTGCCACCAAGGGATCCTGACAGCCCCACAGACGCCACGAGAGTGGTTTCCAGGCACGCAGCAAAAAACAGCAAGTAAAAAAACACCAAAAAAGCCCCGTTTCAGGCATGTTCAAGAGACTTTAAGCTGGCTGTGAAGCAGCGCTGTAAAAGATCTGCGTCTTGAAGCGTGGCAGTGTGCATCCTGTCCGAGCGATGTGCACTGAGGAGCTTTCAGAGAACGTTTGAAAGGTGTTGGTGCTGAAAGCCACAGGCACAGCGTGGCCCAAGCCCCCTTCTCCGGAGGGGCCTGCGGTTGTTACTCATGCGGGGGCAGAGCCCCCAGCCAGGATCGTTCAAGGGGTGGCCAGGGAAGGGGATGGGTCCCCCAGTTCTGCTGCTCCTCCCTAGAGGAGTAACACTGGGGGGGTCCCAGCACAGGTCCCCCCACCCAGCAGAGATGACCCCAAATCCTGCTCTCCCATGGCAGAGCCCCCCCCGGTGAGAGACAACCCCCAAAGCCCAGAAGCCCACAAGGAGCCCCCCAAGCTTCACTACCTCGGGCCCCTGGGACAGGGCCCTCCAAGCCTGCCAGGGCCCTCAGACAGGCCCCCCCATGTCATCCCCCTGGCTAAGCACCCAAGCCTGCCTGGGCCCCCCCATCTCAAGCCGCTGGCACAGCCCCCCCACCCCGGTCCTACCACTCACCCCCATCTCAGGCCCCCCAAGCCTCCCACGGCCCCCCATTTCAGGCCCCCCGATCTACACAGACTCTCCCAATCCACTCACCCCTAGGACACAGCCCCCTCCTCCCCGTAAGGCCCCTCAGCCTAACTCAGCTCCTCACTGCAGTACGGTCCCCCTGCCCCCGGCGGCGGGTGGTTCGCTCCACGCAGCATCCCCCTGCACCGCAGCGGGCGGGCGCATCGCGGGGCCGTGGGAATGGGGGGGGGGGCCACTCCTTCCCGCCCCCCTCCCCTCCCCTCCCCTCCCCTCCCCTCCCCGCTCCCGCGGGTGGTGCGGTCCCCACGGCGCCGCTCAGACGACGGGCGGGTCCATTCGGCGGCGCGAGTGAGGGGGCGGCGCCACGCACCCCTGGCGGAGGGGCGCGGGTAGTGCGCTCCCCGCGGCGCCCAGCGGGGGGCGGGCGAACCCATTCGCGGCGCGGGGGGGGGGAGACCAGCAGGGTTGACTCCTTACCCGTCATGGACGCTGCAGGCCCGGCCGGCTGCCGTCGCTCATCCCGGTGGCGGTGGGGCTTCCTCCCCCCCCCCCCCGTTCCGACTTATCAGCCCTGACAGCGCCCGCTCTCCCGGAAACTCCGCCCACTCCGGGCCCACGCACGCAGGAAGCGGAGACGGACGGGGAGGAGGTGGGGGGGCGGGGGGTTGAGGGGGGGCACGGAGAGGGAAGGACCCCGCTCGCTACACCAGGACGCACTGCGCAGGCGCCACACCGCCCGTTTCGACTGCGCATGCGGCTCGGGGCCACCGCGCCTGCGCGGAGGGGCGGGGCGCGCGGCCTCCCAGCGCGCGTGCGCCTCTCGCCCTGCGGCGGCTACCCCGCCTGCAAGCGGCGGACACACCTCCCGCTTCCGGTTATGTGCATATATTTAAATACATTTGCATAATTCGGCACTCCCACCACTCACGCACGGCCAACGAGAAGAGGGTAAGGCTTGCTTGATGCCCGCAAGGCGCGGGCACTGCGGGGTGGCTGCGGCGGGCCCCGGGGGGCTCAGCGGACACCAGACAGAGCCATTTCCACGCTTTATTGCACAGAGCTCCCCCTGCTGGTGGGCGGCGCCGGAAGCGAAAAACTGGGAAACCCACTCATTTCAAACACCAAACAATGCCCGAAGCGCAACGAAAACCTCCCAAAAGAGGGCAAAATAAAGAAAGTTGTGTTTTTTCTTATTAGAAAGAGTCACTGTCACGGCCCCGACTCCCCACACAGCTGCCTCCATCTCCACTGGCTTTATTCTGGGGAAAAAAAAAGTCTTTTCAGGGTTTGCAGCAATGCTGGACAGGCACAGAGTGAGGACACCCCCGGCGAAGGCGCCAGGAATAAATCTGGGGGGAAGCAAATTTTGGGGGCAATAAAGAATTTTGGTAAAACCCCACCGCGGCCGTTGTAGGTTTTATGGTGGGATGAGCTCAGGCCTAACCCCACGAGCGGCGGATTGAAGGCGTCACTTCAATTAAGGCCATTTTGAGATTTTTTGAGCCCCCAGGTTTTTTTTTTCTCAAGCTTTTTTGGGATTTTTTTATGTTTTGGAGGCCGCTCTGAAGTTCTTCAGAGTCTCCGCAGCAAGCCACCACCGCGTAATGATTATTTGTGGAGTGTTTTGGTGCAAATTCCTAAATACAGGAAAAACACCTGCAGCGGAGAGAAAAAATCAGAACAAATAGGGGAAAATATCCCTCAGTATGGATTCTCCAGGTCCAAATTCCTAAATACAGGAAAGAACCTGCGGGGGGGGGTGGGGTTGTTTTGGTGCTGGTAGGAGATGGAGAACAACAATTTGGCCTCGCAGCTGCCAGCTGTGCAGGCAGGGCCAGGCAGGGATGCCCAGCAGGCAGGAAATCCAGATGGAAGGGCTTTTCCCCTCTTCTCTCCGCTGTTTTCCCGTGGGATTAGTGTCTCCCTGTGGGATTGGCGTTGTGGCATTAGTGAGGAGGAAGGCAGGATGAGACTCTGCTGGTTCTGGAGGGTGAATAAATGGAATGGGGGACAGCAGACAACTGTTGGCAGGGGACAGGACAAGCGGAAAACCGTCAGGACGACCCATCTGGTGGGGGACGAAGCGTCGCGGGATCAATCCGGTTTCTTTCCCAGCCGTTTAAAGACGCTAACAGTGCCAGTGCTGTCCATCTGAGCGCCGGGGGTCTCACTGGTGCTGCTCACCTTCCCGCACCCCCAGGTCCTTTTGATTGTCATCCGAAATTCGGGTTCGCTTTTATCCTTCGTGCTGGTGACGTTGCCGTCCTGGGCTTCAACTGACACCGCAGCGATACTGATGACACCCATTTTGGACGCGGCTGCTTGCGGTTTTGCCGCCATACGGGTATCGGGGGTGTTCCTCTGACTGAGCTGCGGGATGGCAGCGGTGACAGTGACCGGTCTGGCCTCCGAACTGGTGGCTTTTGCCTTGACGGTCCCTCCTGGCTTAGTGCTTTCCTTACGGGGAGGTTTGGCAAGTTTTTTTAGGACACCAGCATACTGGAGGACAGAGCAATCGTCGTCGCTCTCGGTGGCTTTGTCCCCGTCGGTTCCCAAGGCATCACCCAGTCTGCTGAAGACCCCTGTGGGCTGGGAGACAAGGCAGGGGGAGCCCATCAGCACCCACACCGCCATTTCAGGTGCCTGATTTACCTTCCCCTTCACCCCTTGAAATTCTGCCACAGGACACTGGTGAGATGGAGACTGACCTCACCCACAAAGCATTTTGGGATGTAACGATGCAAAACCCTGCCTGAAGGAATTAAATTAACGATTAGGCTATAAAACATGTCTATAAATCATCCATAAAATCATATTCCCTCTTATATTTCTTCAGGGGCTCAGTCTGCACCTTTACACCCCAATACTTCCATGCTGAGGTTTTTACCTGCAGAAGCAAGAAAAAAATCTCCTGTAGCCCCAGATAAAGAGCTTTTTGCCTCCAGAGAAGAGAAAAAAACTCCTGTATCCCCCATTAAAGGAGTCAAAATAGAAGCGCAGACGAGGATCATCCGGGGATTGAGGATCTGCTTGCCTTTGGTGGCTCCATCCTGCCTTTCCCTGGTGCTTCCCCACCATTTTCCAGTTATTTCAACTTTCCTTTAGCCCCTCCATGGCAAGCAGGTGGCTGCCAATCCCAAAATAATCCTGGGGGAGAGGACTGCTTCGGCAGGGGGGTTGGACTAGATGACCCACAGAGGTCCCTTCCAACCCCTACCATTCTGTGATTCTGTGGCTCCCATGTCGGAATCCTGGTGTGGTTTGGCACAGCTGCCAAGAGTGATGGCTAAACAGAGTCACAGCTGAAAACCCGCGTCCTCTCACCTTCCCTCCTGGGGTTGTGTCCCCTTTTGCCTCAGCTCCCAGCCGTTCAAAGACAGATGTCCTCTGCAGACCTGCAGTTTTCAAGAAAACGTGTTTTTTTGGAGGTTTCCATGGAACATTAAACTACGCTGGATCAGCACCGACGGCTCGTGGTCTTTCAGCCCTGTCCTATGGTCAGGGAAGCCAGCAAAATAAAATCCACTTGATAGAAGTGTGCCAACAGCCACCTGTCCCCTTCTTCCTAAGGCTTAAATAGATGTGAGCGGAACCTTTACGACTTGCAGTGAGTTAATACATCCTTGGAATAACACAACTTCTACCCAATAACTCTCTGGATGCAAAAATCCTCGTGGGATTTTCAATGATGGGTTAAACTGGGACTAAACTGGGCTTCTGGAAGAGGAAACGAAGATCAAACCCCGCTGCCGGTACCTTTCGCAGCTTGCTGCTCCAGGATTTTCTTCGTCCTTGGCGTGGTGCCCTTGGGCATGCTGATGATGTATTTCCCTTCCATTTCTGCCGTCACCCGTCGGCGTTTTACTGGGATCGTTGGATTTTCGTCTGCCGCGTCGCATAAACCTGGTGGGATGAAGGAGGAGTGAATCCAGAGTTCTGGTTGCAACCAGACTTCGGAGGTAGAAGGGTTTTATGAGCGCTTGGGCACAATCCCAGGCTCAAGTGAGCTCTGAGAGCGGCTGCTTCAACACCAGCAGATCTCCTGCAGTGCCTGGCGCTCTGCAAACACCCTCCTGCCCCATCTCTAGCTACTCCTAACCACAAAATCAGAGAATTGTTTGGGCTGGAAGGGACCCTAAAGAGCATTCACCCCTTGCCGTGGGCAGGGACATCTCCCACTAGATCAGGTTGTTCCCAGCCCTGTCCAACCTGGCCTTGAACACTCCCAGGGCAGGGGCGTCCACAGCTTCTCTAGGCAGCCCGTTCCTGTGTCCCACCACTCTCACAATCAAGAATTTCTAATGGAAATCTTCCCTCTTCCAGTTTAACACCCTTCTTCCCCATCCTGCCTCTACACCCCCTGATAAAGAGCCCCCCCCTTCCTGTAACTCCCTGCAAGCACTGCAAGGCTGCTTCAAGGTCTCCCTGGAGCCTCCTTGTCTCCAGGCCGAACCACGCTGACTCTCTCAGCCTGTCCTCGTATGGGAGGTGTTCCAGCCCCACCCCGATCACTGCTCTGGTCTCCTCTGGACCCACTCGTGCAAGACCTTGCACTTGGCCTTGTTGAACTTCACCAGGCTGGCACAGGGCTCCCCTCTCCAGCCTGTTACAGTTCCTCTGGATGAATCCCCTCCGTCTGGAGCACCAACCTTCCACCCTCAGCTTGGGGTCACCCCCAAACTGGCTACGGGTACACTTGAGCTCACTTTCCATGTCCCCAAGAAAGATGTCAAAATGTCAAATCATACTGGTCCCAGTACAGACCCCTGAAGGACCCTGCTCATCACTGTTCTCCACGCAGACACCGAGCCAGAGTGCAACCATCTGGCCAACTCCTCACCCACTGAGGGGTTCACGCCTCAAATCCCTGCCTCTCCATTTCAGAGACAAGGATGTAGTGTGATTAGCTCAAAAACCCCGTAGCCGGATCCAAAGCAGCTGTTAAAATTCGACGAGGGGGGGGGGTGTTTAATGGAAAACAGGAAGTAAAAAACAGCTTCTGGCATTGTTTCCACCGGGATCTGTCGCCTTCCCTACCTGCCTTTGCAGCAGCCAGTTTGTTGGAGACGGTAACAGAGATTTTGGAAGCATGGGGCTGTTGTCGGATGGGGGTGGCGGGAGGCGAGTCTCTGCTTAAGCTGTTGGCGATCATCCGGCTGGCGGCTGAAAGGGGAGGACGGCATGGTGAGGGAGAGGTTTTAAACCCCAAGGGGCTTCAGTGAGCGCAACCAGCATCCTTCTTGTCGGCTAAGTCGAAGAGTGGTACTTCCCCAGGATTATAGGGAAGGCAGCCATCGTTTGAAGCCTTCATTCTCAAGATAATTAATGCACCTTGTCAATCAGGCGAGGGGATTTAATCTCCCAGAAACCTCCCTCCCGCGCTCACCGCTGTTGGCGTTGCGGCGCAGCTCGGCTTGAACACTGGGGGAGCTGGGGCAGAGCGATTCAGTGGCTGCCTTGCACATCTCCTGCAGGAAAGAGCACAGAGGAGGGTTTTCCCTTGGGGTCTTCGGAGGTGAAGAAGGAGCCTCGAGCCAAAACTTTACTGCCAAATGAGCTGGTGAGGCTTTACCATACCTGCCTATACACGATTTTTGCATGTTTGAGGATGGCGATGATGTCTCCCACCACTGTGATGCCCAGCTCATTCATGATTTCCTTGTTTAGATCCATCAACATGTTCTTCTGGATCCTGTGGTGAGGAAAGACCTAAGTTAACGAGGTCTTCCCTCGTTGTGAGCTCTGATTAATTAGCACTTGATGGAGGTGCACCATGATATTCCCAACCTGAGTTTGGATACCACCGCCCTCAGAAACAGCACTGATAATGAAAAAGAAGTTTGGTGCACATGAATAACTAATGTAACTAATAAAAGAGTAAGATAATCTGTTTACTCCTTCCTTCACCCTCACCAGGGGGATCTTTCAGTGCTATTTTCCCCCCGTGACGCGACGAAGAGGCACCCCTCACTGCTGACCTCACCTGTTATCCACAAACATGACAGCATAGTTAACAGCGGGGCCTGGGGGGATCCCGGCGTCCTTGAAAAACTGAATCCATTCAGATGTTGCTAAAAAAAACCCAGGGAAAAGGAAAAATTAAGCGGATATGCAAAAGGGGGTGGGGCAGTCGCCTAGGTTTTGGCAGGCGCCAGCCAAGGGGCTCATTCCGGGCATTTGCAGCTGTTGTCACACAGTTAAAGGGATCAGGAGGAAAATGGCTCCTGGGATGGCAGGCGGGATGGCAGGGAGTGGTTTCCCTGGTGCAAATACATGAGTTGAGGGGTTTTAGGGCAATTTTGCGTGGTGGTGGGGGGCAGCAGGTGTGCTCGCGGGGAGGGAAATGTCCCTTACCCATCGTGACAGACACCATGGTGGAGGAGCCGGAGGACATGGGCATGGGGCTAGGCGGCAGCGCCAGGAGCAGCCTGCCGGGTGAGAGAGCGGCCACGTGGCTCCTCTGAGGGCTGGCAGGCAGGCAGGGGGCTGCTGCTGCCCCACACCCCCTCCCCTTCCCTCCCTGCCCCCTCCCCCTGCCCCACACCCCCTCCCCTTCCCTTCCCTCCCTGCCCCCATCCCACTGCCCCACACCCCCTCCCCCTGCCCCACACCCCCTCCCCTTCCCTTCCCTCCTTGCCCCCTCCCACTGCCCCACACCCCCTCCCCTTCCCTTCTCTCCCTGCCCCCTCCCACTGCCCCACACCCCCTCCCCTTCCTTCCCTGCCCGCTCCTCCGGCCCCACACTCCCTCCCCCTGCCCCACACCCCCTCCCCTTCCCTTCCCTCCCTGCCCCCTCCCACTGCCCCACACCCCCTCCCCTTCCTTCCCTGCCCGCTCCTCTGGCCCCACACCCACTCCCCCTGCCCCACACCCCCTCCCCTTCCCTTCCCTCCCTGCCCGCTCCTCCAGCCCCACACCCACACCGCCTCCCCCTGCCCCACACCTCCTCCCCTCCCCTTCCTTCCCTGCCCGCTCCTCCTGCCCCACACCCCCTCCCTGCCCGCTCCTCCTGCCCCACACCCCCTCCCCCTGCCCCACACCCCCTCCCCTTCCCTTCCTTCCCTGCTCGCTCCTCCGGCCCCACACCCCCTCCCTGCCCCCTCCTCCGGCCCCACGCCCCCTCCCCTTCTGTCCCTGCCCCCTCCTCCAGCCTCTCATCCCCTCTCTCCCCGCCTCGCCCCCCCTCACCCATCCGCTCCCGCCGCGGCCCATCCCGCCGCCTCCGGCTGCCGGGCCAGGCCCCACCGGAAGCCGCGATCTCGGAGCGCCGGAAGTGATGTCACCGGCCGGCCCAGCGCGCCGCCCGCCGGGGCCGCTCTAGCCAGCGAGAGGAGGGAGGGGCGACCATAGACCGCTGAGGGCCCGAGGGCGCCTCCCTGCGGGCGGCTCCGGGAACAGCCGCGGACGCCGGGAGCTCCGGTAGGGGGGGGAGGGGGCGGGAGGCACCGGGCACCCTCGGGACCCGCGGCCTTGAGCGGAGCCCAGGCCCTGAACCCGGCCCTAAGCCTGGCCCGAACCTGGCCCTCCCTTAGTACGGCCTGGGCCCTGCACTCAGCCCCAAGCACGTCCCTGGGTGTTTAAATTGGCCCTAAATGCGTCCCCGGCCCTGAGCAGGGCCCTGGCCCTGAGCCGGGCCTGAGTGTGGCCTGGGCACTAAACTCGGCCCTAAACACACCCCTGTCTGCTTAACTCGTCCCTAAATGCGTCCCTGGCCCTAAACAGCCCCAAAACATCACCCTGCCGCTGGCCCTAAGCATCATCTGAACCCCGAAACGCAGCCCTGACCCCCGCGTTCAGCTGAGCCCCCCCCGGCCCTACACCCTGCGCCCCTTCCCCAGACCAGGGCAGGGTCTGGAGGGGGCTGATCCCTGGGGCCCAGCATCCCCGTGGCGGGGGGTCCCCGAAGCACAGCAGCGGGGGACGGGGGTGTCTGCACCCCGAAATTGGGGTGCCCCACCCTATTCCCAGGGAGGATCAGCCCCAGTGGTGGTGGTGGGGGGAAGGACCAGGCGCTTCCCCTCCCCGCCCCAAACAAGCCAGGGCACGTGGATCCCGTGAGTCAGCCGGGAAGGCCTCTGCCCTGTCCCGGTTTCTGGGGCAGGAGGAGCACCTTCTCCCCTGAAAATCCTAGCTGGGCCACACCCTGGGGCGGTCTCGCCTGTCCAGGCATGTCAGGAGAAACCCGGTTCGTTGCGTTCCAGCGTCACGCCGGGATGAAGCCCGATGGCGCCTACAAGCAGGTACGGTGCTGGCGGCACCCCGGGACCCCAAACTGGGGCTTATGGAGCTCCCTGCCCCATCCTGGCACCCTACAACCCCAAACTGGGGAACTCCATAGCTCCCTGCTCTGTCCTGGCTCCCTAAAATCCCAAACTGAGGTGCTCCATAGGGCCCCTGCCCTGACCCAGAGCCCTACAACCCCAAACTGGGGCACCCTGTGCCTCCTATTTCCACCCAGACCCTGCACCCTATGGGGACTCCTGGCAATATGGGCAGGAGGGCACTTCTCCCTGGGCATTTTGGGGTGGGTTTTAGCCACAAACCAGCCCCCACCCTGGTCTGGGGTCCCCCCACCCAATTGTCTGCCCCCCCACCACAGCTGGACCCACTGGAGGACCGTGGGGCGCAGCCCACCCGCTTGCCACCGAAGGTAACTCCCCCACTCTACAGGGGCCTGCTTTGGTGCTGGCTGGATCTGGTGCCATCCCTTGCTGGATTCCACCGGTGCTCGGGGTGCCTTTTAACCACATAAATTAATTTATTCCTTAATTTTGGGGCACCAACGCCCCCTCTCCATCCTAGTACTCCTGCAGCGTGTTGCTCTCTGCCATCCTCCTTACCCTCTTCATCCTCATCTTCCTCCTCTTCTTCAATCTCTGGCTGAGCTCAGCCCTCCGTGGTGATGCCGGCAGTGATGCCGGTGGAAATGCCGGATCCTGCAGTGACACGTGCAGGTAAGGCAAGCTTATGGGGGGGGTGGGTAATGCCCCCCTGAGACGCTTGACATCCTGGCGCTACAATCTCACCACTGCCAGCACCACCAAATTTCTGCCATAGGATCGTCCTGGTGGAGAGCATCCCGGAGGGAATGACATTCGGTGACGGTTCTGTGCTGAATCCGTCCACCTTCTCCACATGGATGAATCTCCTGGGGACCGTCACCCGCAGCCTGGACATTGCCTCCTTCTACTGGACCATGACCAATGAGGACACACGGACACACGAGCCCTCTGCTGCCCAGGTCTGCACCACCGGCGTCTGGCACATGTGGCACAGCTCCGGTTCCTGCGCTTGAACCTGGCACTGGCTGCCATTTGCTCACCTTCCCATCATTTTTAATAATTTCTGCAATTTTTTTGGCCTCAAATCGTGTGCTGATTCAGGGTGAACAAATTCTGGACGAACTCCTCCAATTATCCCAGCATGGCGTCGCCGTCCGAATCGCTGTCAGCCGCCCATCGGCAAAATCACCCCTGAACGATCTCCAAGCGCTGGAGCAGAGCGGTGAGTGATGGGAAAAAACCAAAACTGGGGTTTCTGGGGGATTTTGAGTGGGAGACGCCCAACTCGTGGTCGTGCAGGTGCCGTGGTGCGCACTGTCGATATGCCACGGTTCACTGGCGGCGTGCTGCACACCAAGTTTTGGCTTGTTGATAGCACCCATCTCTACGTTGGGAGTGCCAACATGGACTGGAGGTCTTTGACTCAGGTGAGTAGCGTGGCAGCACCGTCATACGGTGCTGAACCTGTGCCAAACGGCACAGGGGCTATCCCAGAACCAGCCTCCCCACCCCCATCGAGGGATACTCTGTGCCATAAGGTGGGACTGGAGAGGGATGGTGGCACCGTCCGGTGGTGTGAGAGTGCTACTGTGCTGCTCACTGCAGGTGAAGGAGCTTGGCGCCGCTGTATACAACTGCAGCTGCTTGGCCAAAGATTTAGGCAAAATTTTTGAAGCTTATTGGGCTCTTGGTGTTCCTGGTGCTTCCATCCCAGTACCGTGGCCAGCAAATTATTCCACCACCTTCAACATGGAGACACCGTTGGAGTTGAAGCTCAATAACACTGATGCCGCTGTTTACTTCTCGGTACGTCCCCGATCCACCGTGGTTGGTTTTCTCAGCGCCGAGGACTGGCTGTGCCAGTGCTTGATCCATCTTTGATGATTCTGGCAGAGCTCCCCACCAGCTCTCTGTGCTGCTGGTCGTACCCAGGATCTTGGCGCGCTTCTCAACGTCATCGATGCTGCTGAGGACTTCGTGGACGTCGCAGTGATGAGCTACCTACCCACCACCGAATTTTCCTACCCGCAAAGGTTCGTATGGTCCTATGCCAATCCTGGCTTGCTGGCACCAATGGTGCCTAACCGCTTTCCCTCCCCAGATTTTGGCCAGCAATTGATAACCAGCTGCGGAAAGCTGTCTTTGAACGCCGGGTCAAGGTTCGGTTGTTGGTGGGTTGTTGGCAGCACAGCCGAGTGACCATGTTCCCCTTCCTCAAATCCCTCGCTGCCGTCGCCGATAATCGGACCCATTACAGCATGGAGGTGGTGGGTATCGTGGTGTGACCAGGGCATGCCAGCAGGTGATGCTTCAGTGGGTGGACGATCTCCTCCCTCCTCACAGCGACTTTTCGTGGTGCCATCGAGTGCGGCGCAAGCCCGGATTCCCTACGCCCGGGTCAACCACAACAAGTACATGGTGACGGAGAAGGCGGCGTATATTGGTGAGTCCATCGTGGGGTGGCGGTGTCATTGTGTGAGCTGCTGGTGATGGTGGCTTGGGGGTGGTTTTTGGGGTCTCCCCTCAAGTCTCCTTGCAGGGACATCCAACTGGTCTGGCGACTACTTCGTGCAGACAGCGGGATCAGCGCTGGTGGTGAACCAAACAGTGAGCCGAACCAGTGCCAACGCTGCTGCTGGCACCAGCACCGTCCGGGAGCAGCTGCAGGCGGTTTTTGAGCGGGACTGGAGCTCCCAGTACAGCGCCGACATCGGCGAAGCCGAGCGGTGGGAGAGCCTCTGCGGCTCCCGTTAGGCACCGGGGAACGTACCACCGGTGAACCACGGGTTCTGGCAGTGCCAAATTTGGCTGCCCCGCACCAATTTGGGGAAAAAAAAACCAGGAAGAAACAAGTTTTTCTGGACTTTGCATTGCTGTTATTGAGGTGGGGGGTCCTCCGTGCCGTGGTGACCGAGAGCGCCAGACCTTTGCCGAACGCCGTGGTAGCACCAGGAGGGAAGCTGGGGCCCCCCTTGAGTCTCAGCAGTGCCGAACCCGTCCCAGAAAAGAGTCAGATTCAAAGCTCAGCCGTTGGCAAACAATTTATTGGGGATCACTGCAAGAACCAACGCCAGTAGCATCCAGTACAGCCCATCCTGGTGCATCCCTGGCTGCGTTCTCCTCGGCCGGCACAGGGCCGGGTTTTGTTGGTCAGGGTGACCCAAGGTGAGGAAGCGGAAGGTCTTTGGTGAGCTCTTGGCTGCCAGGGTGTTTGCCAGGGTTGCCGTGGTAGCTCAGGGGTGCTGTGGGTGTTGCCAGGTCTGTGCTGGGAGGAGTGCATCAGGTGTAATGTGTGGGTCCCAGCCTGGCCAGGTGAACCCGTCCTTGGGGACGGGGACGGGATGTGGAGGCTTGGGGTCATGCCGCGTCACTGGAGCTCTCTGCAGGGGGGGAGAAGCATGGGAAGGGGGTGAGCAGCAGCCATGAGTGGGGTCTCCACGCCTTGATGGGGAGCTGGGGCATCCAGGGACCCTGAGCACTCAGGGACCATGAGCACCCATGATGTGGGGCACCAGGGGACATGGAGCACTGGAGACCCCCAAGCACCCATGACATGGGGGTGCCAGGGACCCCGAGCACCCGTGATGTGGGGCACCAGGGACCCCGACCGTCCAGGGACCCGAGGGACCTGGGGGACACAAAGCACCCAAGGGACCCTGAGCACCCAGTGTCCCAGAGTACCCATGCCCAGGAGCCCCTGGTCCCCAAGTGAGCCCCCCACCCCGTGGCCGTACCTTGGCATGGAGCGAGGTGTGTAGTCTTCCAGGTGGGTTCTGCTCTGTGATGCCACCAAAGACCACGCTGCCATCATGGTGGCCGTGCTGCTCCTGTCTGCCGGGGGACCCCAGCACAATCAAGTTACCAGCAGTGGCCTCCGTCCTCGGACGCCGGTGATGCTGGCGGTGCCGCATGCCGTAGTGGGTGGGGATGGGGGCTTGGCAGATGTCCTGCTGGCTCTTGTCACTGGTGTCCCCAGCTGGCTCAGCCAGGCTGAGCCCATCCGTCTGGGTGATGGCCTTCTGGATGCTGCGCCGGCCGGTGGGGATGAAGGCACCTTTCTCCATGCCAGGGAAGATCTCAACCATGCTGGCACCCTTACGGGATGCCCTCAAGTCCTCTTGGCAGAGCTGGTAGTACTGAGTGGCCTCGAAGCTGGACTTCACCTGCTGCAAGGAGATGAAGGGATGCTTGAGGGCGGCACTGGGCATGATCCTCTCGTGCGAGTCCCAGGTGAGCATCCTCTTGAGCAGCTCCACCATCTCGCATAGGTCACAGTGCTCGGCCAGCGCCTCCTGGCTAGGATAAGACACCGGGCGGATGTTCACCACCGCCAACTGATCCAGTGAGGAGAAGACATACTTCCTTCTCTCTTTTGGCTTCGCCAGCTCCTCCCCTGGTGGTCTGAGCTGCCAGGAACCAGTGGGATGTGGCACCCATTGGAAGAAGCACAGTGTCTTCTGGGCAGCGCAGAGCAACTCACTTCGTGGTAGGCCCAAGGTGGAGCAGATGTAGCGGACCTGGTCATACTCGTTGATGCCGGGGTAGAGCGGCCAACCCAAGTGAAGCTCAGCTACTACGCAACCCAAAGACCAGATGTCCACTTTCTCGCAGAAAGGCAACCCCAACAAGATCTCTGGTGCCCGGTAGAAGCGGGATTGGATGTAGGGTTCCTTGACATGGTGGACCTCGTTGAAGATGCTGGCTGAGCCGAAGTCAATGAGCTTGATGCGGAAAGGATAGCGCATGTGGTCCACCAGCATGATGTTTTCTGGCTTGAGGTCGGCGTGGATGATGGAGAGCTCCTTCAGCTTGACCAGTGCTGCCAACACCTGTGCTGTGATGGTACGGATATGCCGGACAGGCAATGGCAAGAAGTTGTTCTGCTTTTGGAATTCAAAGAGGTTTTGCTCCAGCAGCTCGAAGACCAGGTAGGTACAGACACCATCACCAAAGGACTCGAGGAAACGGACAACATGTGACTCCTCTGTGTCCACCTCCCGCAAGGCCTGCAGCAGCCTCAGCTCATTCTTCGCCACCCGGCCACAGTGGCCTTCGTTCTTCAAGATCTTGATGGCCACCATCTCCCCTGTGCTCCTCCGCCAGCCCTGGGTCACCTCCCCGAAGGTCCCCTTCCCCACCGTGGCCACCATGTTGTAGTGCTCGGCACCCACCACCAGCGTCCCCATGTTGGGTCAGCTCCTTGCCAGGGGGCTTGGGACCCTCCACTCAGCACCGAGCGGGGGCTTGGGACACTCAACCTGGCCCCCAACAGCACTGCTGGTTCCGGCATCGCCATGACGACACCTTCTGTTGCTGACGTTGTTCTGAGGAGCAACTGCTCCCCTGCGTACGAGACTGCAGCCAGTGTGGAGGAATGCCCTGAAACCCAGCCCCGTTCCCCCAAAACACCTCCCTGGTCCCCCCAAAACACATCCCAGCCTCCCCAAACCCATCCTGATCCTCTGAAACCAATTCCCAGCTCCCCAAAACCAATCCCCGGTCCCCTGAAGCCCATCCCTGGTCCCCTAAAAGCCATCCCAGCCCCTCAAAACCCATTCCAGCCCCAGAAACCCCATCCCTGGTCCCCCAAAATGCATCCCAGTCCCCCAAACACATCCCTGCCCCCCAAAGCCCACCCCCAGACTCCATAGGCAGGGTCAGGGTGTTTTTGCGGATTAACATTTATTCCATCTGAGCTGAGAGCAAGGGGCCGGGGGGGGGGTGGGTGGGGGGAGTGGGGGAGCAATGCTGCCTTCCCCCCTCCTCCCTGGTTAATATTAACACCCGGAAAATGTGCAAGAAAGCTTCACACGTCCCCCCGGCAAAAGCTGGATTAGGAATTTTTGGCGGGTCAAGGAGGTTAAAGAGGGGCTTGGGGAGCAAGTGATGCTCCACCACCCAATCACTGTTCCAGGGGGTCCCCGAAGACCCCCGTGCTTGAGGTGGGGTTCACCGCTCACTGCAGGGTTGGGGGCTTAGCGTCAGCTTAGGCAGTTGAAATTTAGGGGTCCCCTCACCCCTAAACCCTCCCAAAGTGAAGCGTGAGGTGACTTCTGTCATCGCTGACAGCTGGTTGAGTTCGGGGTCTCTGCGGGAGAGCTCAACACCAGGTAACCGCATCTTCCCCTCCTTGGGTTGGGTGATAGGGGGCTCTGGCGGGGACCCCTCGGGGGAGAAGCCCACCCTGGGCACCCATCGCCGTCGCCGGGCCTTGCCCTCTGCTTCCCCGTTGACGTGGGGAAGGGTGTCCACCACCTGGTTGTTTTCTCCTTTCTCCTTTGGCTTCACCAACACTGTCTCCTTCACGCCACCCATCCTCATCCTCCCTTCACCTTCTAACCCACTTCTGGAAAAACCTGCACCAAATTTTGGCAATTTGACCCTAGACCGGCGTCCTGGTGCCGTATCCTTCCTGGTGGTTTCCTCCATGCCATCCATCCCTGGTGGTGCCAACTCCAGCACCGGCACCTTCAATGCCGGCATGCCGGTGGGTTTCGGCATCTTCTGGCTTACTGGAGCCTCTGGTTGTTTTACTGGTATGGCAAAACCCACGGCAGGGACAGTGAACCAGGGGGTCAATGGCTGTGGCCCCCCATCATCCATCAGCCCCCTGGTTTTCAGCTTCAATTGGATCACGCTGGGCTCATGCATCTTCCTTCCTGCCACGCCAATGTTCAAGCTCTCGGCGCTTCCCCCGCGTCTTATCATTTTGGTGTCCCCCCCAGTGCGGATATCGGGGCTGGATCCCCCAAATTTTGGCAGCTTCACCCCCCCGCCCAGCTCTGGCCTGACAGGGAGTTTAGGCAATGATGGCGTGTACCAGCTGCCCGTCGCTGGCAGGGCGATGCCCACCCGTGGTACCCGAAGCCGGGGGGTCCTGGGTGACCCCGTTTCCACCGACCTCCCATCATCCCCCCCTGACCCACTGATTCCAAACTGTGGCAGCTTCATTGTGATGCCGCCATCCCGGGGACCCTCCTCACCACCAGCACCCTTGTCCCCATCCTTGACACCAAAAGGTGCCAGGGATAATTTGGGGACCTTCAGCTTGACCCCAGTACCACCAGCACCAGCCGTCCCCAAAGCCAGGTCTAAGGCCACCGTGGGACCAGTGACGGCGATGCCGGGCGGCGCTGGCACGGCTGCGCCACGGGATGCCACGGGATACCTGTTGCCATTGCCACCCATTTTGAGCTTGGTGAGGGACAACCCAAACCGTGGCAAGGTGAATTTGGGGGGTTTGGGTTTGGCTCCAGTTGCTGGCGTGTCCCTGGCGAGCTGTGCCGGGGTGGCAATTTCTACTGCTGGCAGTGGTGCTGTGGGCTCCAGCTCCAGGCTGAGCTTCCGGAGCCCTTTGGCAAACCTGGCCGCCACGTCTGGCATCACCGTGGCATCCCCCCGACCCGGCGCTGCCGCAGCTCTGGCACCCGCTGGCAATGCCAAACCCACATCGACGTGCGGCGCGGTGACGTCAATGGCCGGCACCGCCGTCGGCGGGAAGCTCAGCCGAGTGGGTGCTGCTGGAAGTGGCTCTGGCTTCTGCGCTGGCAGCTTTACCTCCACCTGCGGCTGCCCACCGGCCATCGCTGGCTCTGATTTCGGCATGCCGAGCTCAGGGACCAGCTCCACAGCAGTGCTGGGGACAGCGATGGTGATGGAGGGGACACGTATGCCAGCGAAACCCCCTTGTGTGCCAGCTTCCCCCTCCTCATCCTCGACGGGGGCCTTGCCAAAACTCAGCAGCCTGGTTTTCAGCACTGGGCTCCCCCCACCCTTACGGCTGCTGCCGGGGGTCTCTCCCTCCCCCAGCTTGATTTGGGATTGATTTATGGTTGTGCCAGGCTCTGACATCACCGCCGGCAGTGGCAATGCTGGCATGGCCACCTCCAACTGTGGCAGCCGTAACGGTGGCTCCTTGGCTTGAGGGGCGGCCAGTGCTGCGCCGGCAAGGCTCAGCTCCACGGTGACTTTGGGTGCTGCCACCTCCACGGCCGGTAACCGGGTGCCGGTACCCGCCGGCACCTGGGCGGCAATGCTGGGAACCTCTGGTTTCACTGGTGGCTCCTCCATCGCTGGTGTTCTTCCAGCTGCTGCTTCCTTCACTGTCAACCGTGACTGTGTCGCACGTGGCCGCTTGGGCTCTGCTGCTGGCGGCACCGCGGTCGATGCGGCCGTTGGTACCGAATCGGCACCGCTTTGGCTCTTCAGCAGCTTGGGGAGCTTGGGAAAGGCAAACTCCACGGCCACGGCGCTGGTGGGTGCTGCGCTCACCGTGCTGGGTGCCAGCGGTGGCTTCTTGGAGGGTGTCAGGATCGGGATGCTCTGGGTGAAGGGGAGGATATGGGATCTGGCACCCACCGCACCCAGGTGTGCGCCCACAGGGACTTCTGAGCATCGGGGATCCCCAGTGCCGCATCCATAGCACCCCCCTGAGCACCCTGCACCCCCGTCACGCATCCACAGGGCCCCCCCCGAGCATCCCACATCCCTGTCCTGCATCCACAGGGCCTCCTCAAGCATCCCACATCCACCGTGCTGCACCCATAGGGCCCCCATAGCCTCCCGGTTCCCGGTCCCGCATCCATAGGGACCTACCAGCCTGGCTACCTTCCCCTGCTGTCCCTCGCTGCCGGTGCTGGTGCCGCCAAGGGGGCTGCGGGTGCTGGGCGTCCAACGACGGAGGCAGAATGAGACCTTGCAGGACCGGGCACCCTCCAGTATTCGGGCGACGTCCTCGGGAGGGGCCCCTTCGAAGAAAACCCTGGCGCTGAGGAGCCGGTCACCTATAGGGGTCACAGAAGCTGTCACTCTGGGTGCCATCCCCTGCTCAAGTCCGGGTGGGTTTCGGGGACTCCCCACCTTGGTGGATGCGCAGGGATTTGGGTGCCTTGGCGATGTAGAGACCGTGGCGGTCACGGGCCACAGTGACGCCCGTCACCCCAGCCTCGGGTGCCGTCTCCAGCTCCACCAGCTCCGCGTCCTCCTATGGGGCAGAGCAGGGGTGGGGGTGGGATCTGGCCCTTCCCCCCCTGCCCCGTGCCCTGCCCCACCGCCCACCGCGGCCCTCACCTCCATGGGGGGGATGGGAGGGGTACCCTCCTCTGGGGGGTGTCACTGGGGTCCCGGGGGGGGATGGGGGGACACAGGCAGTGGCAGGGACTGGGGGTGCTCCGGCGCCTCAGGCTCCTGCAAAAGGGGAGCACAGACCCTCAACCCCCTGTCACAGACCCCCACCTCCTCCCGTTGCAGTCCCCCCCCAATCCTACCACAGCCCCCCAGCTCCCCCACTGTCCCCCGCCCCCTCCTCCCCTGCCCTACACCCGCGGGCAGATCGCAGGCAGCCCTAGGGTGGGGGAGCATTTCCCACCGCGCACCCCAGAACCTCTCTGCCAGGACCCCCTGAGAACCCCCTCACCTCCCAGCTCCTTCCTGCTCCGGTGCTCTGCTAGGAAGCGATTGTGTCCCCCCTCCAAATCAGGATGGGGGGACCCAGGCGTCCGGGCCCCCCCCTAAAAAAGAACCCAGGCGTCCGGGCTCTCCATCCCACGTCAGCTCAGCAAAGGTCACCGACTCCGTGCTGGTGACCCACCCCTTTGGCATCGCACCCCAAAACTCGCTGGCATCCACCCACGCACTGGGAGGACAAGGGGCTCCCTTCTCCTGCCCCCCCCCCACTGCCACCCCAAGGGAATTCCAGGAATTTAGGAGACTCAGCACAAAATCCCGTGGGATGGAGGGTGGTGCGAGTCTGGATTCGGCTGGCCAGGCCTGCAGCCACAGGGATGGACTCCCTGCTTTGCAGCCGGGATGAGCCGAGGGGGAGAGGAGCTGGAGGCACCGGGGGACTCATCAGGCTGACTGTGCTCCCCCCTGTCTGCGTCTGCCCTTGCTCTGGGCGTTGGTTCCTGCCTGCGTGATCCACAGGCTGCATGGGTGCAGGGGTGCACGGCTGCATGGGTGCAGGGGTGCACAGAAGCACGAGTGCCTGAGTTCATGGGTGCAGGAGTGCATAGGTGCACAGGTACATGGGTACTGGGGTGAAGAGTTTGGGGGGCACCCCTGGGCTGGGTGGGGATAGCAACCCCGGGACCCCCATAATACCCCTGGGACCCCCATAGCATCCCAGTACCCCCAAAACACCCCTGAGACCCCCCACCATGGGGCCCTCAAAGCACCCCAGGACCCCCAAAACACCCCTGGGGTCCCCATAGCACCCCCAGGATGCCTGTAGCACTCCTGGGACCCCCTGTAGAACCCGTAAAGCACACCTGGGGCTCACAGAGCACCCCCAGGATCCCCCCTAACTGTCTTGGGACACCCATCACACCCCCATTCCATCCTTAGGACACCCAAAGCACCTCTTAGACACCCATAGCAACCCTGACACCTCCATAGCACCCCAGGGACACCGATAACACTTCTGCGACCGCCAAAGGACCCTAGGGAGTCCCATAGCACCCTTGGGACTCCCAAAGCCCCCCTGGGACTCCCATAGCACTCCCAGGAAAGTCCGGATGCTTGGGTCCCCCCCTCCAAGCACCTGAACAATGTGCTGACTCAGTGGTCCCTGCCAGCAGCACCCATGGGCGCGGGCGGACACAAGAATGGAGCGATTGACGGCAGGGCAGCACGGGGCCCCCCAGGGAATTTGCCAGCACCCACCCGAAGCCTTGGTGAGGTGGATGTCGGCACCCTGAGCTCTCCCTGGCACCCAGGGGTGCTGCATGGCCGCCCAGGAAGGGCTGAGCACCCAGGGGTGCCACATGGACCCCTCAGCACCCAGGGGTGCTGCAAGACCCTCCAGCAGGGCTGAGCACCCAGGGGTGCTGCACACCCCGCTTGAGCACCCAGGGGCGCCCCACTGACACCCCCACCCCATCCAGACAGCCGGTGCCGCTTGGCGCAGGGCGGGGGCTGGGGCACAATTGACCCCCAGCCCCCCAGTCCCCTGACCCCCCAGCTCTCCATTGCTTTGTAAATTTACCTGGTATGTGCCTCTCTCTGTAACCCTTCCTCTATTTTTTAGCTTTTCTCCCGTCTTTCCCAACAGATTTGGCTTTTTAGTTTTCCCGTGTCTCATTTTAAGCCAGTCAGTATCTTTATTTGTTAATTCTTTCCCGTCTGCCCCGCAGCCCCGCGCTTCCCTTTCTAAGCTTGGTTCGCGTGTCCCCCGTCCGGTCGCTGTCTCTGTGGTTCCATTGCTTCCTCTCGGTCACCGGGCTTTTCCAGCGCCGTTCCTCTGGGGACCGGTAACCTCGTCCACGGTCCCCGGCTTTAGTTCTCTGCCGGCTGTCCCACACCTCTTCGAATCTGCAGCTTTCCTGATGGGTCTGCTTTGAGCAGGCTCCCTGCTCCTCCCTATCTGTGACCCCGTCACTCTCCAGCTTTTCTTTCTCTCTCACCTTTTATCCAGATTGCTCTCCCTCGTTTCGATTTTTTTTTTCCATTTTCCTTACCCTCTTGCTTTTTCAATTCTCTTTGTACGCCTCCATTTATCTAGCTCCCTGCCCCTTGTTTTTTATTCTCTCCTGTCGTGTGCGATGTTGCTTCCACGGTTTTATTTCGGTGTCTCCACGGACGCTGTTCCCGGCTGACTTTTTCCTTTCCTCCTTCGCCTCTGATCAAGCCCCGCCGCTTCCATTTTCCCTCCCCAATCTCCCCCAGCGCAGCTCCCCGTAACCACGCGTTTCATTCCACCCCCTCCGCGCCGCTCCCCTGCGCGTCCCGCTCCGCCCTGCCCCGCCGCCGCCGCTGCCCGCGCCCGGCCCCGCTCCCTCCCTCCCCGCCCCGCCGCCGCCGCTGCCCCCGCCCGGCCCCGCTCCCTCCGTCCCCGCCGCTGCCTCCGCCCCTGCCCGGCCCCGCTGCTCGCCGCTGCCCCCCGGCCCCGCAGCGCGGTACTGCAGCGAGGGCGCTGCGCATGCGCAGAGGCGCCGCCGTCCGCCGTGACGTGGGGCTTCGCGCCGGGTCTGGCCCCTCCGGCGCGCCGTCGGCCCGCAGCGCATGCGCGGTGCGGCGGGGCAGCATGGCGGCGGCCTGGCGGCGGGCCCCGGAGCGGCGGGGGAGCGGAGAGGCCCCCGGTGAGGCGCGGGCTCCCCTCCGGCGGGTGCGGGGCTGCGTGGTGGCTGCCCGAGGGCGGCGGGACGGGAAGCTTCGAGCCGGGACTGCTGGTGCGCGGGGGGCGAGCCGGGTCCGGGCGGCCGCGGGGCCTGAGGCGGGAGGTGACGGAGGGGAGGAGGGGGAGGAGGCGGTACCCCCCCGGCTCGCCCCGTGCAGCCGCCCCCGGCTCCAGCACGTCCCCTGAAGCCTGTCCCGGAGCCCCCGGCCTCCCCCAAGGCCCGTGGTGCGGGCGGCACGCTGGGCCTCGAGCGTCCCTCAGTTTCCCTTAACGCTGCTTCTTTCTCCGTGGCAGGGGCCACGCTGAGGACGCGTCTGTCCGTCCCTGCCCTGGGGATGCCACTCGTGTGGGCTGACTGTGCCCGCTCCAGCCTCGTGTGGGCTGACTGTGCCCGGCCTTGGCTCCTCGCGGCGTCCTCCTCGGGGAGAAGAGGGGCAGGCGGAGCGCTGAGCAGCTGTGGACAGGAGCTGGCACAGCTGAAGCTGGAGAGCCCCGAGAAGGCTGAAGAAGAAGAAGAAATGGAAGGCCACCGGGCTGGCAGCTGCCTCGCGCTGCACGCAGGAGAGAGCCTGCCTCTGCGGGTGAGGAAGGCTCCCTCTCAGCAGCCCGCAGCAGGCAGGAGAGCGCCGGCGTCTGCGGGTGAGGAAGGCTCCCTCTCGGCAGCCCCGCAGCAGGCAGGAGAGCGCTGGCGTCTCTGGGTGAGGAAGACTCCCTCTCAGCACCCCTGCAGCAGGCAGGAGAGTGCCGGCGTCTGCGGGTGAGGAAGGCTCCCTCTCGGCAGCTCGCAGCAGGCAGGAGAGCGCCGGCGTCTCCGGGTGAGGAAGACTCCGTCTCGGCAGCTTGCAGCAGGCAGGAGAGCGCTGGGTCTCCGGGTGAGGAAGACACCCTCTCGGCAGCCCGCAGCAGGCAGGAGAGTGCCGGCGTCTGCGGGTGAGGAAGGCTCCCTCTCGGCAGCCCGCAGCAGGCAGGAGAGCGCCGGCGTCTCCGGGTGAGGAAGGTTCCCTCTCGGCAGCCCGCAGCAGGCAGGAGAGCGCCGGCGTCTGCGAGTGAGGAAGGCTCCCTCTCGGCAGCCCGCAGCAGGCAGGAGAGCGCCGGTGTCTGCGGGTGAGGAAGACTCCCTCTCGGCAGCTCGCAGCAGGCAGGAGAGCGCTGGCGTGTCTGGGTGAGGAAGACTCCCTCTCGGCAGCCCGCAGCAGGCAGGAGAGCGCTGGCGTCTGCGGGTGAGGAAGACTCCCTCTCGGCAGCCCCGCAGCAGGCAGGAGAGCGCCGGCGTCTGCGGGTGAGGAAGGCTCCCTCTCGGCAGCCCCGCAGCAGGCAGGAGAGCGCCGGCGTCTCCGGGTGGGGAAGACTCCCTCTCAGCAGCCCGCAGCAGGCAGGAGAGCGCTGGCGTCTCCGGGTGAGGAAGACTCCCTCTCGGCAGCTCGCAGCAGGCAGGAGAGCGCTGGCGTCTCCGGGTGAGGAAGACTCCCTCTCATCAGCCCCGCAGCAGGCAGGAGAGCGCCGGCGTCTCCGGGTGAGGAAGGCTCCCTCTTGGCAGCCCGCAGCAGGCAGGCGAGCGCCGGCGTCTCTGGGTGAGGAAGACTCCCTCTCGGCAGCCCGCAGTAGGCAGGAGAGCGCCGGCGTCTCTGGGTGAGGAAGACTCCCTCTCATCAGCCCTGCAGCAGGCAGGAGAGCGCCGGTGTCTCTGGGTGAGGAAGGCTCCCTCTCGGCAGCCCTGCAGCAGGCAGGAGAGCGCCGGCGTCTGCGGGTGAGGAAGACTCCCTCTCATCAGCCCTGCAGCAGGCAGGAGAGCTCCGGCGTCTGCGGGTGAGGAAGGCTCCCTTTCGGCAGCCCGCAGCAGGCAGGAGAGCGCTGGGTCTCCGGGTGAGGAAGACTCCCTCTCGGCAGCCTGCAGCAGGCAGGAGAGCGCCGGCGTCTCCGGGTGAGGAAGACTCCGTCTCGGCAGCCCCGCAGCAGGCAGGAGAGCGCCGGCGTCTCCGGGTGAGGAAGGCTCCGTCTCGGCAGCCCCGCAGCAGGCAGGAGAGCGCCGGCGTCTCCGGGTGAGGAAGGCTCCGTCTCGGCAGTCCCGCAGCAGGCAGGAGAGCGCTGGTGTCTCCGGGTGAGGAAGAGAGCTGCGGGGAGTCCCGGGCCCTTCTTCTGCGTCCTGGGCCCTCCCCTGCCCCCGTCTCTTTCCCACGCTGCTGTGATTCTGCCCCCCCTCCCTTCCCTGTGCTGTTGCCGTGGGTTACGGATCCGTTGTAATGATGTGACCCCAATATGAGTATGATTGTTCACTTTTATTAGTCAGCAAAAACAAAGGTTTATATAGCAAAACTATTACAGCATCTGATTAGTCAGACCCTCAAGCCATAGATAGGCAAAACTACTGCAACTCGTTGTGATTGCTGCAGAGCTGCATCTCGATGTGAAAACAGTACTGTGGCAGGAAACAAGAGCGTGGCAGGAAGGAAGTGACAGTGTGGCAGGAAACGGTGACGTTCCCCCTGCTCCAGCGTCCCGAGCTCGTCGCTCTCCCTTCCCAGCAGGGTTCCGTGTCAGCAGCTCCCAAGGCTCACTTCCGGATCGGAACCTGGGTTGCTCAAAGCAGCAAGCTATGTCCCCTCTCATTCAGCCAGGACTCCACACTAACCCTAACCTCTAACCCTAACCCTAACCCCTAACCCTAAAAACCCTAAACCTAACTCTAACCCTAAACCTAACCCTAGACCAAACCCCTAACCCTATCCCTAACACTAACCCTAACCTTAAGCCTAACCCTAACCCTAAAAACCCAAAACCTAACTCTAACCCTAACCCTAGACCAAACCCCTAACCCTAACCCCTAATACTAACCCGAACCCTAACCCTAACCCTTATAAATAATACAGCCTGGCTATAAACATTAGGGAGTGACTATTCCTGAGAAAAGCGCTTAGTTTAAGTCTCACCCAAGGCATCCCAAGGTGGGGAGAAGCAAGGCTCATCCCGTTGGCCAATCCCAGTTGTCGGAGGCAGTCTGAGGTGGAGTTTCCCTTGACTTGCTCACGGTGTTATCTTCGTTTTCCCTAAAGATCTACGGTGTTATCTCCTTCTCCGAATATCCCCCATTTCCCTGGCTATTTTTATAGCCTTTCTACCTTTAAGGTGGAGTTTGAGTGACTGTAGTCATACATAGCTTTTATCATGATTGGTGTAAAAAGGGAGTTGCTGTGTGAGTGGATTCCTCGCCTGCCTGCTGCAGCTGTGTCCCATCCTCAGGGCTCCTTTGGATTTCATGCTTTTCCTCGATGGGTGAACACTGCTACGTTTTTCATATAAACCTCCGTTTTACTAATAATTGCACACCGCCATCCCGCGGGACCTGGGCAGGCTGGAGAGATGGGCTGGCAGGACCTGATGCAGCTCAGCGAGGGGAAGGGCAAAGGGTGCTGTGCTGGCGACGAGCGGCGGCACAGGCTGCCCCGGGAACTGGTGCAGCTCCGTCCCTGGAGATGTTCCACAGCCCTCTGGACATCCTCACTCGCACAAGCTAATGCAGTCTGCGACCCCTCTCGTTGAGGAGCTCCCTGTATCCGAGCTGCTCCGTTCACACAGGGGACATCCCGCTGTCCTCATCCTCCCTGCAGCACAGCCTGCGTCCTTCCACAACAGCACCACAGCTCAGCAAGCTGTCTCACCACATCTCATTGAGTCCAAACACACCACCGTGCTGTGACAAGCCATAGGGCTCCTCCTGGCAGAGCACGTTTGGGCCACAGCACCTCAGCGGTGGCATCGGGGGGGAGCACAGTCTTCTCCTGGGGAAACCTGAGCGCTGACCCTGACGAGAAGACCATTGCAGATGGAGCATGGCCTTCAAACCTGTGTGTGCTGCACAGATCCCTTGGCCGCAGGACAACCTCAGCAGCTCCCTGTGACACAGGAGCCTGCAGGCAGGTCCCGCTCTGCACCGGCCTCCTGCGTGGCTTTGTAGGGAGAAGTTCCCGTGAAGACACTGTTTCTGTGTGACTGCAGAGACCATGAACAGAGTTGTTTGCTTGTAGCAAACTCCTAGAGCAGCTTGAATGACCGAAAGAGGAGAGTGTCTTCTGCAGATGGGGTCTGCATGGTTTAGTGGAGGACTTGGCAGTGTGAGGTTTGTGGTTGGACTCGATGACCTTAAAGGTCTTTTCCATCCTGAATGATTGTCTGATTCTAAACCGTATAGAAATTGAATTTCCAGATTTGTGAAGAATCAGGTAGGAAAGGGAAGTGCACACTTGCCAAGGGGCAGCCTCATCTTACAAGGAAAGTTAAGAAACTTCAGCTGTGATTTCTTTTTCTTCTCC
This sequence comes from Opisthocomus hoazin, assembly GCF_030867145.1. Classification (NCBI taxonomy): domain Eukaryota; kingdom Metazoa; phylum Chordata; class Aves; order Opisthocomiformes; family Opisthocomidae; genus Opisthocomus; species Opisthocomus hoazin. The sequence continues at coordinate 1,097,038 of NC_134452.1, read as the reverse complement.
AACAGTCCACACAAATTTAGGATTTATAGAATTCATAGACATTTCTTTGATTCAGCTAGTTCTGTTCTGTGGGCCGCTTGTAAATTTGCAGATTTACTTCATTCAGATGCAAAATTACTTGATTAAATTAATCCTGTCATTCTGAGTATGTCCTTGTCATTTGAGGTGAGTTCTGAGGATGGAGGCCTGGCCTTGTCAACACACAGGTGAAAAAACATAGCATAGAAGAGAATCATTTAATTTGGAAGGGACCTACAATGACCATCTAGTCCAACTGCCCGACACCTTCAGGGCTGAGCAAAGGCCAAAGCGAGTCATTGAGGGCATTGCCCAAAGGCCCCTTGGACACGGACAGGCCGGGGGCACCGACCGCCTCTCGGGTAGCCTGTTCCAGTGCCCGGCTGTCCTCTCGGTAGAGAAACGGATCCTCGTGCCCAGCTGAACCTGCCCTGGTGCAGCTCTGAGCCGTTCCCACGCGCCCTGTCCCTGGATCCCAGGAGCAGAGCTCAGCACCTCCCCCTCACATCCCCTCCTCGGGAAGCTGTGGAGAGCGGTGAAGTGGGACAGGGAAACACACGGCTGTGGGCAAGAACAGTCAGGTTGGGGCCTGAAAATGAGGATTTTGGCCCTGAAAATGAGGCTTTGCAGGTGAGGACTCTGGACTGAGGCACAGGGAACCTTCCCCCGGCTCAGGGCAAGGCTGTGCCAGCCCAGAGCACGCAGGAGGTGGCCACCTCTGCACCACGGCACGAGTGGCGACTCTCCTGCTTGGTAGGGCGCGGGGGCCTTTCTGTGCCCGGGGGTGCCTGGGGAGGGGGCAGGCTGCCTAAAGCCCCTCCCCTCCTCCTGCTCTCCAGGCCTCTGTGCTCCTGTGCCGCAGCAGGAGAGGGAATCGGGGGTGCCCAGGACGCAGTGGCCCTGGCTGGGATGCACAGGGCTCGGGGTGCCTGGAGCAGAGGCAGCACCGCCTGAGGCGGCAGAACAGGCGCCTGGTGCGGATCGGTGTCGCCCGACACGGATCAGGTGAGAAGAGACAACGTGTCGGGAAGAGAGGTTCAGGCCCCTTGACCTGTCCGTCAGGTAAAGGTCTCGCTTGGCTCCTCCTCCCAAAGAGACTTATCAAGTGCCAATTTTTATATCTTTGAAAATGTTGTGGCGAGGTAAGACTAAGTCAATTCTTGTGTATGGATTGGCTCTTGGCACGGAATGTCGTGTGGTCAGAAGCGGGACTCAGCAGTGTGACACGCCTTCAGAGCGGGCATCTTGGTGTGCGCATCCGGGGGCCATCTGTTCTTTATCCGAAGCGATCTCTGGCTGTGCGGCCTCCACGGCGCCCCACAGATCACTTGGTTTACAGTGGTGGGCCATCCCCCCTTGCTTCTGTCTGAGAAGATAAGCACCAGTCAGTTGCTCCCTTTGTTAACTCTTCGGCTCTTGGCGCCTCAGTCCCAGCATGTCTTTTGTCTTGTGTTGACAAGTCCAGCAAGGCCATCGCTTCCAGATGCCCTTAGTCCCTGTTTCCCGAGATAATTCAAGAGATTTACTGTTGCTTTCCTTACTTGTGATTGGTCTTCCCCTGCAAACAACAGGTCATCACCACAGTGTAATATCTTCACCTCCGGCTTTGCTTCCTATCCCTTTCCTACTTTTTCCAAGGCCTGTCCACACCATTCAGGAGATCCCTTCTATCCCTGGGCTAAAACTGTCCACTGAAACGGATGTTTCCGTCCTGTGTTGGGATCCTCCCATTCAAAAGCAGAACTTTCCCTGCTTTCCCTCTCTAATGGGCATACCCAAAAGGCATCCTTTCAATCAATCACTGAGAAGCATTTGCTGTTTTCAGGGATATGACTCATGATGGTGTAGGGATTGGGGACCGCAGGACACCATTCCCAGACTAGTTTGTTCATTTCCCTGAACTCTTGCACTAGTCTGTAAGATCCATCCCCTTTCTTTACTGGCAGTATAAGGGGAGTTGTATGGGGACATGCACTGTTCCAGTAGCCCCTCTTTTAAAGTTTTCAGTTACTGGCTTCAATCCCAGTCTCCCTTCCTGTCAAATGGCCTATTGCCTCATCTTTCTTGGTCTGTTCTTGTTTAACAGTCCATTTCTAGGCCTCCTCGATTTCCAGGGCCCACCCACACAGGTTCCTCTCTGTCGGTATCTCCTGCATCGTTAAGCGCAGTCGGACTACTACATTGTTTCCCCGTGGAATTAATCCTATCCCTAACTTCCCTATCAAATCTCTTCCCAACAAATGAGATCCTTCCAAAGTATACTTCTTCCTCCTATGAACCTCACCAGGAAACGGGACCTCTGGTCTTTGGAAATGTGTATTTGTCAATGTCCAAGACTCGATCCTCTGCGAAGAGATCTCAGTGGTTCCCACAAGTCTCGCTTTCAGTTTTGTGCCTCAGGGAAAGGGTCAGATTTTAGGGCAAACACCGATAAACCAAACACTCTGTTGGCACACAGCATTTGGAGAAGCATGTGGTGGGAGCTAAAACGACATCTTGACTAAAGTAGCCAGCTATGTCTGGGCTGCTGGAAAGCGTGGGCGTCGGGCAGCTGTGCGGGCAATGCCGCTTCCTTCAGGGGCTGCCATTTCCCCTCTGCCCTCTGCCTCCCTACAGAAAAGACTTGCCCAGGGGATGGAGAAATGCGGCTTCTGCTGGGGAAAGCCTCAGCCAGGGCTCAACTGGTGAAGCAAGCCTGGGGCCAGGGAGAGCCGAGGGGGCAGATGTCCTGCAGGCAGCGGGACAGGCCAGGAAGGACGCTGCCGGCTCAGCTCGCCGCACATCGGAAGGACCCCACGGGCTTCTTCTTCTGGCTTTTTAATTATTCAAATGGAGTCGTTTTCCTGCCGAAGGCTGCACCTCCGCCTGCCTTAGCAGCAGCAGCAGCACAGCGCTCGCAGGTTGCGTCCCAGTGTCCGCCACCGCCGCCGCCACGGAGAGCCCAGCCTGTGCATGGTCTGAGCTGCCAGGGAACGGACGGAGGATTCACTGTCTCTCTCCATGTTCTTGAGGGCTGTGACAGAAAGCAACAGAGCCGAGATGAACCCCTGCTGTGTGCAGAGACCCCCAGGCATCCCCTCCAGCCCGTGCTCCCTACTCACCCCTGCAGAGCCGGTAGATCTGCTGCTCGCTCCTCAGGTACCGTTCGGCAAGCCCTAGGCACAGAGCTGGGTCAGAGCCCCTGCTCCCCAGCACGCTGGTGCCAGCGCAGCGGCGGGGGCTGGGGCCAGGCTGCCAAAAGAGGGACCGCGGGGCTGTGGCTCACCGATGAACCTCACGGCCTCCTCTCGCAAGCTGGGCTGAGCATCCTCCAGGTACCGCAGGCTCTGACACAGGTATTTGTCAACCCTCCTTGTGTCCCGCGCCAGCTGGAGAGAGCAGAAGGACATGGGCATGTGGCAGTCCCTCCTCCCAGCGCCTGCCATTCCCTTTCCCTCCCAGGCCATTGCTGTCTCCCAGCCAGGAGCCCTGTGGGGGGTCCCGAAAACCCCTCCCTCCCTCTGCAATGCCCAGATGGGCCAGAGTCTCCAGATCCTGGGGCTTGTCCTCACCAAGCACTCTCCAATCCTCCGTGTCTGCCCTCTCTGCACCCGGGCTTTGAGCTTCTTCCAGCCGAGGAGCTCTGCTGCAGCCAGGAGGGCTTCTCTGGAGGCCTGCAGAACAGCAGAAGCTGGGAGATAGCACCACGGCCTGGGGAGGGAGACCTGGCGTCCCCGTCCTCTTGGCTTTGTTGCTGGGCTGATCCCACCCTTAGGAAGCTGGGACGTGCCCTGGCCCAAACAGCCGGGGGTCTCTTCCCTGCATCACGCTTAGCTTTGAAGTCTGTACCTGGGCCACGCTGTCGACCTGGTCGCTCATGTGAAAGATCAGCGGGACCAGGAACCCCCGCACTTTGATCTTCATCTTCCACTCTTCGTTCTCCACCACTGACTGCAGCAGGATTCTGCAGAGGCTGATGGAGAGCTCTCGCAGCTGGCTGGAGTGCTGGTGGCAAGGAGGAGAGGTGGACTTGAGAAAGAGCGTCAGCCTGCCCGTGCTGGGCAGGGGCGTTGTCGTGGCTGAGGTGAGGGGAGATTTAGGGGGGGCCCATGCTTGGCTGCAAAGTCCAGAAGACATCCCACGAGAGCCCGGGGGAGCAGACCCTGCTCCACGGGCTGCCCACAGGGCTGGGCTGAAGGGCAACTGTCCTTGCAGGCTGCCCATGTGCGGGGCTCAGACTCCCTCATCAGCCTTACATGGTGAAAGAGGGACGAGAGATCCTCCACCAGCTGCACAGCGATGTGGCTGGCCTCAGTGCTGTTCAGGTGACCCATCACATTTCTGATGACCACCAGGAACTTCATCTTCATATTTGTGTAACCACCATGGAGCATCTTCATGATGTGTGGCAGGAGGGCCTTAATTTTTCTTGCCTGTATCAAAGACAGAGTTTCCCTTTGTCCAAGGCCAAGCCACCGCCCCACTCACTGCACCAGCCCCGGGCTGCCAACTTGGCTCCCCTTGACAAAGCCCTGCTCACCGTGTCAGGTCTCTCCGACAGCGTGACGAGGACTCCGAGGATCAGGGAGACCGTCACCAGGTTTGGATGCCTCTCATTGCTCTCAAGCTGGGACTCGTCAGCAACATCCTCGGACTGAAGCTCGCTGCTGGCCGTCAGCTGAAGCAAACACAGCAGTGAGATACTGGCAGAGGCTGCAGGGCTCACGGAGGGTGATCAGCGCTTGCTGATGCCAAGATCACACCAAGACAGCTGGGTTTGTCAGGGAGGGATGGAGAGGGAGGGAGGGACAATGCCTGCCACGGCTGAAGGGCAGGCAGTGCAGCCACAGCCCACTTACATCCGCCAGCCAGAAGTCAGGGTCTTGTATGATCACATCCAGCATGTTTCCTGTTGCTTCCTTGTGAAAGATGCTGGAGTCTTTCATTGCCTCGATGAGCACCAGGACCATGTCTGTCCTCTCGTGAGGCTTAAGGTATCTTGCAGATTCCTAGAGGAGGAAGGCGGGGAGCAAGGACAAGTCACACCGAGTGCCCTGATGGTGCTGCTGAGCTGGGTGATGCGAGCAGCCCTGGCGAGAGATGCCTGGCCGTGCTGGTGGCAGTGCCCGCGGGAAAGCCGGCAGCAGGGACTGCGGTGGCTGCTGAGGGGCGGATGAGAAGAGAGGGCCCCGGGGTGCAGGGAGGATGGTTGGGCTCCTGGGCACAGTGTGCTGGTCCTGCAGCGAACCAGGGCTTGCTGGTGGTCAGGAGCTGCTGCTGGGACAGCGAGTGCAGCCCTGGCACGGTCCCTGCTCCAGGACAGCAGCAACCCTCTCACCAGGGACAGCAAGGCCACGTCAGCCCCATTCATTCTGGACACCTTTGCTCACACGAGTGCCCTGCTGACGCCATGGAGAAGAGTCCCAGCAAGCGAGGAGCTCCTTACCCTGTTCATGACAGCGGTTGCACACTGCGAGAGGTCGATTTCACCTTCACAACGGAGCTGTGGTGCTTCATCTTTTAGCAGTGAGCGGCCTAAACAGCGGGGCAAACACATAAGAGTCAATGAGACACGGCAGCTTTGCTGGCAAGCTTACCAAACCCCCTCAGCTCTGCCTGCAAGATGGCAGGTCACAAGCGGTTGAGGAGATTTCTGGAGGGCATCAGGAAAAGCTTCTTGCTACAAGCAGTGGTGGGAGCAGCCGGGGTGCTGCAGAGATGGATGTGCTCTTCACGAAGAGGGAAGACATGGCTTTGGGGCATGGTGATCAATGGTGGCTTTGTCTGTGCGGACCATAAAACCGCGTGTTTCAAGATCGTGAAAGGAGGGAGGAAGGAGAGCAGCAGAGAAGAGATGTTGGCCTTCAGGACAGCACTGAGCTTCTGCAGCAAAATGAGAGCTGGGATGCTGCGGGAAGCGGCTGTGAGGGCAAAGGAGGTCAAGAGGAGAAGCAGTCCCATCAGGAGGTGTCTGTGTGCCGAGGGATGAAGCCCGCCCCAACTTGTCTTACTCTTTTGATTCTCCATGAATTGTTGGAGGAAACGAAAAGCGTCTGTAGCCAGAGGGGCTGTGGCTTCACTGGAAGATTGGAAGAGGACGAGACATCCCAGCAGCCGTCCCAGGATCGGGATCTGGATGTCCCTGTAGCAGACAGGGCCGTAGGTGTCTCTTCCAGTGCGGTCCCAGGCCTGGGTGAGGAAGGCAGAAGAGCAGAAAGGGTGAGGGCGGGCAGCTGGTGCCAAAGCCCTGAAGCCCCGAGTGCCCAGGGCTGCATCCCTGGAGAGTCAGGGCTTTGCCGGGCCGTGCTGACCGCGGCTGCCAAAGCTGGGCAGCAACCCCCGCACGGGGAGAGCTGCCGGCTGCCAAAGCTGTGCAGGGAGATGGGGGAGGTGGCCTGGCTGGAGGGTGCCTGGCTCCTTACCTCCACCGTGGGTTTGTCGGCCAGAAAACGGCTCAGGTACACAATCCTCTGCAGGGCCCTCTCCTGCACAGCCATGTTGTCTGAGGTGGCGAAATCCAAGAGCATCTGGGAAGAGAGAAGGTGCTGGTGAGCCCTGGGAGCAGACACGCACGGCAGCACAAGCAGCCCTGCTCAGTCCACAGAGGCTTCCTCTGATCTTCTCGAGCAAAACCTGTGGTGGGCTTTCTTCCCCTCAGGTCCCTCGCAGGCGTGGGACAAATCCCGCGGGCCAAGCTGGTGGCCAGGCAGCAAGGCAGATGCCCCCCTCTGCAGCTGCTGTGCTCTGGCAGAGCCCGCTGGGCGGCCCCCAGTTAGCCAAGGGAGCTGGGCACCCTCCCCACACTGTGCTCTCTCTGCATGGCACCGCCGTGAGCGCCGTCCACTCAAGAGCAGGCACCCCCTTCCCCCAGGGTGAGCAACTGCCCCTGTGAAGCCCACGCTTTGCCCGTGCCAGACCTGAAAGATACTCTGCAGCCCCTCGCTGACCCTGGAGGCAGGATAGCTGAGCACCACGCTCTCTAGCGTCTTGTCCATGGCCATCAGAGTCTGCAAGGAAGACAAAGGGCTGTGGCAGCCATTCCCTCTCCCTCCAGGAGACTGACCTGACCTCCTGGCACCAAGGGAGGACTCCTGCCCTGCCTTGCGCTGCCCGGGAGAGACGCAGGGGCAGACAGTCTGCTGCGGGCAGAGCAGCCTGCGGCACTGGATGTGCGCGGGCACGGCGGAAGGGGACGAAGGGATGAGGGTGGGGAAGCAAAGCAGAGCCCCTGCCCTGCCTCGGGTCTCCGGTCAGATCCAGACCAGGGAGCAGCCCAGAGGGACTGCTGGCTCCTGTAGCTCACCCAGCTCTTACCATCCTGTAGAGGGAAAAGTGCTGGGCTTCTATTTCCCCTTTTGGAGGAAGCCAGAAGACGCTCCTGAAGCAGACTGCTAGGAGGCTTCTCTCTTTCCCCTCCAGCACCCTCTGCACTGAACTGCAAGAGAGAGGGGGGCCAGTGGGACACTGGTGCTGGGAGCGGTGCCTCGAGGCCTCGTGCAGGTGGAGGCAGACCTGTGGGGCAGGGTCCCCAAGAGGGTCGGGCAGGTACCTCAATGCGATGATGGCATCCATGGCGAGCTGCCGCACTGGTGTGCTCAGTTGGTCCGTGGGTTCCTCGTCCAGCAGCATCTGTGGAGCACGACCAGGATGGCACCTGGCAGGTGCAGGCACCCAGTGCCACCAGACCCTCACCCTGGCCCAAGCGCTGTCCTCACAGGGTGCCGGGGGGCCTGGCCCCTTTCCCCGGAGCCGCCAGGTGTCCCCTCACCTCAGTACACTCTACCAGCCTGAATCTGCGGCAGAAGATATCCAGGCCCTCTGACAAGCCAGTGAGCTGGACGGTTCTGAGCAGCAGGCGGATGCTGTCTAGGAACCTCATCTTCTGGTCCACATGCTGGCAGCCGGGGCACAGAGAGACAAACAGGGAGCGTGAGAGGGGACACACGGCCATGGACAGAAGATGCCAGCACAGCCGCATCAGAAATGGCCATGGTTACCTCTTCTGGGCTGCTGACAAAAGCCACGATGAACTCCACGAGTTCTCTCTCCCGTTGGTACACGGGTAACCAGCTCGCATCTAGTAAAGGAGGAGAGGAGGGGGGCTGCAGAGAGGGTGTGGTGGCAGGAGAGCGCAGAGGCAGGACCTCTGCCCTCTGTCCAGCCCCATGCCCCCTCCCCGGGCACAGCTGTCCCGTGCGTGTCAGGGCTGGATGGTGCCCGGCAGACGGGCTGCGATGCTGGAGCACGGAGCAGCGGGGAAAGCCCCCAGTGCAGCGGGCTGAGGAGCTGGCTTGCAGCCGGGCAGGAAAAGTCCCCGCGTCCCACAGCACGGCCCTGGAGCACGAGCTGGGTCCCCTCTGCTCTCTCCCTGCTCGGGAGCCGGCACTCAGGCAGCATCACGGCCACCACCCGCAGGACCCCCGCTGCCAGCGTGTGGGGAAATGGCGATGCCGGCGTTGAGCGGGGTGCGCTCGCTGGCCCCAGCCCTGCCCAGACCCACGGGGCCCCTCACTCACCAATCTGCAGTGGCTGGACCACGCACACCTCATCGGACTGCGGCAGAGAGCTGCTGTCCTGGGGAGCCCCATCCTCCTCTGAGGCCACCCCGGGGCAGCTGGGGGATCTCTCGGCCATCATGCGGGATGGATGAAAGGGATAGGGATGGACAAGTGGGAAGCTTCGGCAAAAAGCCTCGGCGCCGCGGGGAAAGACGTGGGCTGCGCTCGGGGGCTCCTCGGCAGCTCCCGGCTCCTGCCCTGTCCCGTCGCCGTCCTGCCGGACACTGCGGGCTGGAGGCTGCAGCCGTGCTGACCACGTGCAGCGCAGTGGAATGTCAGCAAGTGAGGTCACAAAGGGCCCCAGTGTGACCCAGGCAGGGAGGGGCAGGGCGTCCCCGGGGCTGTCGGGCACCTGGGTGCTCTCAGGGGGCCTCCAGCCCCCCTCTGCCCTTCTGTCCCCTCGGGACCTCCCTGCTGCCCTCCCGGGTGTCCCAGAGCCCCATGCTCAGACACCCCGGCGTGCCCCAACGGCGTCCCTTGCCTCTCGGCGTACTGCAGAGCCCTGCCCCTGCCCCTCAACGGCGTTAAATGTGTCAAATTCACTCCAGCTCAGCAGAAATCCTGCTTTTCTGTCTCCTCAACTCTGCTCCTCCTCCCACCAAACAGGAAGAGCTCATGCCTTCCAGCCCTGGTACACTCCGGACCCCTTCCGAGGCCTTCAGTGCACCCCAGACCCCTCTGCGGGACCCCGAGCTGCCCTCAGGGACGACTGCGTGGTCCCGCTGGGGTGGAGGATCCCTGGGCTGCTGTGGCAGGGCTGCCCTCCAGCCTGTGTGGGGTGTTTGTGGCTGTCATGGTTTAACCCCAGCCGCCAACTGAGTAGCACACAGCCGCTCGCTCACTCCCCCCACCCCGTTCTGATGGTGTGCTGGTTTCAGCTGGGATGGAGTTCGTTGTCTTCCTGTTACCTGGTGGAGTGCTGCGGTTTGGGTTTGGGCTGATGACGATGCTGATAACGCGCTGATGTTTCGGTTCAGCTGCTAAGCAGGACTACGCAGCCAAGGACTCTGCCATACTGTAGGGTGTCATGCTGAGCATACACGGGGGTTAACTGGCCGCAGGGTGCCACGGCTTGGCAACTAACTGGGCAGTGGTCAGCGGGCGCTGAGCAATTGTACTGACCGATGCCCGACTCTTCTTCTGGGTCATTCGATAGGAAGGGCTTACGACCCGACGGGAATGGGGAACGTGCATTCTCCAAAACCCCACAATGCCTAAGCAGGCTTGTGTTTCCTTTTTGCTGGTCGCTGCAGACGTAGCTGCCGTTGTGGTGATCACATCCATTGGGATCTGACGACGGCCATCTTGCCATTTGACACCTAAAGACCGGATCGCCTGCGCAGGTCGCTTGGCCTTACTTTGTTTGATGGCAAAGCCGGCTTTCAGAAGGATTTGGACTATTCTGTTCCCTTTCTCCAAACCTGCTGCTGCTGTGTTGCCCCACACGATGATGTCATCAAGGCACTGTAGGAGTTGCGGAGCTTTCCCCTGTTCCAAGCACACTCTGGATCAGCCCCTGGCAAGTGGTGGGGCTGTGTGGGACAGCTGATTCCAGGTGTCCTGGATGCCCCTCCAAGGGACAGCAAACACTGGCCGGCACTCTGCTGCCGAGGGGATTGAGAAGAACACATCAGCGTGGCGTACCACTCTGCTACCTTGGACTGCAGTGGATAGTGAAGTTCTAGCATGTCCGGCATGCTAGAGCTCACAGGCAGCAGGATGACTTCATCCAGGCCATGACAGCCTGCTGTCAGTCTCCACTCTCCATTAGACTTTCGCACCGGCCATACGGGACTCGTCAAGGATGAGCGAGTCCTGCTGATCCCTCCTTGACTCTCAGCTTCTGGCTGGGGATCACAGAGTTCCTCGGCTAGCATGTCTGGCAGTTTCTCCACAGCTGAGACGCAGGCCCGTAGGGAGGAAGTGACACTCTGTATTGCCGGAGTTGACCCGCCAATTCATCCACTGTTTGTTCCTCTCCGTCTTGCCAGGTCTCAACTGCCAAGGAGTTGACATACGATGACGGTTCGCTCTGTACAAACTTCCACCACACGGGTCGTGTGCACTTCACTTTGTCTGGATCTTTGGGTAACTGCTCATTGTTCAAGTCATCATAAATCCCCTCTAGCACAGCTAAGTCCCTCCGGTACTGGATACCTCTCTCCATGGTGGTCCACTCGCCTGGGTGACACATAACATCTTCCTTGAAGGGACACCTTGCCTTCCCACCCGACAGCAGTCACCTACAGAGGCCCCTTTTCCAATCGCTTTGTCAATACCCCCTTCCCTCGGAAGGAATCACAGCTGCTTGGCTTCCTTGCCCTTGATCCCAGGCTGCCGGTTCCATTACCCCAGCACTGGAGCCGCCCGGATGACGGCTGAAATCGCTGACCTGAAATGCTCTTGTATTCCCCACCTCTTCCAGACAGCAAATTCCTTCATCTTTGGCCAGACACAAAATTCAGTGCTGGGATTTGAACGTGGTTACCCCGGCCTGATTGCCAGCAATATCACGAGTGGCTCGACCCACCTCTCCAATAAATCTCTTGATTTGTCATACCCTGCCACTTTCTGCCACCAGCAATTTCTGTCACGCCCTTTGATTTAGTTCCTACTTGTTAACTACGAGAATGCTGCATTGCTGGGCAGCCCCAGGTGGGGTTCAGGGACTGCAGCTGCAAATGCTGCACTTGGACACTTCATAGCGTGCAGGTACCTAAGACGGGTATCAGAGCCCAGCTCTTTGGCTGGCCCTTGGACCGCAGGCAGAGATGACGCCTTGGTCCATGCTGTAACTGCTGTTCTGCCTTGTTCCTGGGTTGTGCATCTTAACGTTAGAGCGTCAAAGCAGTGTGAGCTGTGCTGGCGTCATCCTGCACGCAATAGCAGGGACGTACTGGACTCAAGGATTGCTCCCTTGGCAATCCAGTCGGGGTGTGGCGCGTATCTCCAGGTTGTTTGAGGAGGATGACTCTTAATTCCCGATGTCTCAGTAATAGAAGCATAAAGATGGGGAAAGCGGCAGGAATCTGCCCCTGAAGCAATTACTCCTTCCAAAAAATTCTGGAGGCGGCAGGAAAAATGGGGGAGTTACCCAGAAAGAATGTCGCAAGCAGTGCTGCGAAGGAGAGCCTTACGCGAGCGGAGGACGGCGGCAGGGCGTAGCTGGGGGAGGGGAGGGCCCAGTGCAGGCCATGCTCCTTTTCAGCTTCCCTCGCTCCTGCTGCATCCCCCTCGCTGCCGTCTTTTGGGGAAATGGCGGCGTTGCTCCCTCATGGAACCTGGTGCCATCAGCACCTGAGGCAGAGCCCATGTGCACTGCGATGGGTGGGAACCCCCAAACTGCCCCCAGGACCCTGGCCCAGCCCCTGTCTCCCCACACCTCTGGCAGCCGAGAGCTGCCATGGAGCCACTGCCCAGCATGACCACGCTGGGGCACCTCCAGAGCTCTGCTCTGCCCGAGCTGGCTGGGGCCGGGCGACTGGGGGCAACTGGGACGGGATGGGAAGAGTTGGCTGAGGACTCGCTGCCTGGGAATCTCAGTAGGGGGGTGACTCTCTTTTTGCCATCGGACCCGCTCCACACCTCTGTGCTCTGCTGGGAAACCCTCCGGAGCCCGTCACAGTGCAGGGAAGTGGCCGTGCAGCAACAGCAGACGCTGGGCCTGGCTGGGATGCCCGGAGACCCGCGGGGTGGCCGCAGCTGGGAGCACCCTTCCTGTGCCCTGTCCTGTCTGCGTGCTGGAGGGGACGGCAGGCCCCTGTGGCACAGCCCAGCTTCTGCTGCTGGGTCTGGGCTGAGCTGTGGGAGTGGGGAAGGATGGCTGCAGGGCCAGGAGACGCGGCTGCGACCCGAGGCCTTCGCGGGGCTATCGTTCAAAGCAGCGTCCCTGCACCCCGGGGTGCCGTGTGTGCAGAAGTACTCTGGGACTCAAGGCAAGGAGAACTTCTGCCCTGGCTCACGCGCAAGGATGTGCGAGCCCAGAGCGTGCTGGAGGCGGGCAGCTCTCAACATCGGGACCAACGATAACCTGCATGCTTGGCAGAGAGCAAGCGCCTTTTGTTGCCGCGCGATGTCTCAGCAGGGGCTGCTTGGGCTAAAGCTTCTCTGCTCTCTTCTCCTCTGCTCTCCTTTCCTCTGGGTTTCGTAGTGCAGCAGAGCAGCTGCGAGCTCCTGGGCTGGGAGCTGTTGCCATCCCGCAGCTTGGGTTCTTGCACGGGGATGGGGAGGAGGTGCAGCCAGCATCGCACACACTGCTGGATGTTTTACCACTGATTGGAGGAGTCGGGGAGCTGTCTGGAACCTCTCTGTGGAAAGGTATCTGACATAGCCTGTCACGGTCGTGCTGAGAGAGGCGCAGCCTGTGCGGGTCAGCGGCGCAGAGGAGCCCGGTCTGCTCACGTCCCCGGGCCAGGCTGCACCGCTCTCTCTGCTTGGCCCTGCCCTGCCCAGAAAGGCTTCCCCACATCTCCGGGTGGGGAGCAGAGCCAGAGAGACCTCACCAGGCTCCCGCTCCCGGCCCTCAGCTGTGAGGAAGGGGCAGAGTGTCACATCGTGCCCACCCCCTTGTCACCAGCTCCCGCTGAAGTGAAGTCAGGGCTAACGTGAAGGGCTAACGTGGCTGCAAGCAAGCAGCTGCTGCAGCTGCCCCAGCTGGGCAGCTCTGATCTACCACGTGTCAAACCCCGTCCTTTGCAAAGACACCTCAGGGGCCCCAATGCCAGGACATCCCCTCTGAAACACAGGTCTCGGGCAGCTCTTACAAGACGGCTGATCTGAAGGCAGCTGCCAGAGTTTGGCTGCTGCAGGTGCACAAGTGGAAACAAGGCCAAAAAAGGAAAGCCAAACAGCACAACCCTGAATGCTTTACCTTGCGGCCCGGGGAGGTCTGATAGAGCCGGTTTCTGGTTAAACCGGCAGAGACCATCGTCACTGCCGGTGGGAGTGGATCTCGGCAGTGCAGGACACAACAGAAATCATTCCCTGCAACCACCCAGAAGCGAGGAGTTGTTTCCAGCCCAGGCACTCAGCCATGGCCAGCAACAACATCCAGGCAGGAGACCGCAGCAAGGGGGAAACGGCAGCCGTGGGGAGATCCAGGAGAGCTGGAGCAGCCCTCCCTCTCCCCCAGGAACAGGCAGGGCATGCTCAGGACAGGAGCATCACCTCACCTGGGCCTCAGACAACTGCACAGGGTTTGTGTCTGGGAGGAACTTCAGGGCCTGCCCCTGGACGCGTCTGAGGTCCCGACAAGCTGCCAGCGCCATCCCGAGAGCCTTGTCCAGGAAAAGCTGAAAGAGAAGGGGCCGAGCCCGGCCTGTCAGGAGATGGCTGGCCCCAGAGAGACGCGGCAGCGCCCGGCAGCAGGTGAAGCTCGCCGCGGGGCCAGGCTGCAGCCAGGCACTGGGGCAGCCCGGGCGGAAGCGCTTTTTGGGGGTGAGGGAAGGGGAAGCAGTGAAAACCGCAGGCGTGGGGCAGGAGATCCACCTTCTGGCAGGAGTCGGGGACAGAGCTGCCCAGCTGCTGGCTCAGCTCCGGGCTCAGGGCCACGCTCCAAGCCTTGTCTTCGGTGGGCTTCAGCGATGCTGGCAGGAACTGGGGTGAACAGGAGAGGAAGGGAGTGTTCCGCTGCCCTTGGACTTTTCCACACACGCGTCCTGGGATGCTGCTGGGGGAGAGCTGCCAGGAGCAGCAATCTCTTCCCCCACCCCACACAAACCTCTTTTCACCAGCCTCCCTCCCACAGCTCTGTCTGCTCCCTTCTCTCCCCTCTCTTTGTGACACCCCCCAAGGATGCTGTACTTTAAGCACATGGTGCTCCCGCTCTGCAGAGTCCAGGGACCTCTCGGTTCTTCCTCAAAAGCAAGAGGAAGCAAAAGCTTTTGCTGCTATTGAAGCTCACAATAAAAGACGAGCCCGGTGGTCTCCTCTGCGGGCAGACCTCTCAAAAGTCCCAGGCTAGCAGGCCAGAAAGGGCCTGCGAGCCCCTGCGCCAAAGCCCTTGCAAGGCCAAAGACACAGGAAGGGTCGCACGGGCAATGTCAGAGCAGAGGATTCAACCTGGGGAAGGATGCGCTTCCTGCGGCTCATCCCCGCTGCTTGGCCGCAGCTCCCAGGACAACGCCGGCTCCCGAGTCCCAGCACACGTTGGCAACACACATTTTCTCCTGAACGACCCCCTGCTTTCTGCCCATTTCACAGAATCACGCAGAATCCCAGAATGGGAGGGGTTGGAAGGGACCTGTGTGGGTCATCCAGTCCAAACCCCCTGCCAAAGCAGGGTCACCCAGAGCAGGCAGCCCAGGACCGCTTCCAGGCGGGTTTTGAATATCTCCAGAGAAGGAGACTCCACAGCCTCCCTGGGCAACCTGTTCCAGGGCTCCGTCACCCTCAGAGGAAAGAAGTTCTTCCTCATGTTCAGACAGAACTTCCTCTGCTTCAGCACTGGACACAGTACTGCGGATGGGGCCTCACTAGGGCAGTGTAGAGGGGAAGGAGAACCTCCCTCGACCTACTGCCCACAGTCCTCCTCATGCATCCCAGGATCCCATTGGCCTTCTTGGCAGCCAGGGCACACTGCCGTCTCATGGTCAACCTGTCGTCCACCAGCACACCCAGGTCCCTCTCCACAGAGGTGCACTCCAGCAGGTCCCCCCCAAGCTTGTACTGGTGCATGGGGTTGTTCCTCCCCAGGTGCAGGACCCTGCCCTTGCCCTTGTTCAACCTCATCAGGTTCCTCTCTGCCCAACTTTCCAGCCTGTCCAGGTCACGCTGAAGGGCAGCACAGCCTGCCGGTGTATCCACCACTCCTCTCAGTTCTGTGTCGTCAGCAAACTGGCTGAGGCTACACTCTAACTCTTCATGCAGGTCGTTGATGAAGAAGTGAAACAAGACTGGGCCCAGTACTCACCCTGGATGGACACCACTAGTTACAGGCCTGCAACTAGACCCAGCGCCGCTGATGACAACCCTCTGAGTTCTGCCTTTCAGCCAGTTCTCAATCCACCTCACTGACCACTCATCCAGCCCACACTTCCTCAGCTTCCCTAGGAGGATGTTACGGGAGACAGTGTCGAAAGCCTAGCTGAAGTCGAGGTAGACAACATCCACGGCTCTCCCCTCACCTACCCAGCCGGGCATGCCATCGTAAAAAGCTATCAGATTGGTCAAGCATGATTTCTCCTTGGTGAATCCATGCTGACTACTCCTGATAAGCTTCTTTTCCTCCACTTGCTCGATGATGACCTCCAGGATGAGCTGCTCCATCACCTTTCCCGGGGTGGAGGTGAGGCTGAGCGGCCTGTACTTCCCTGGGTCCTCCTTTTAGTGCCCTAGAGATGCAGGCCGGGCAAAGACTCAGGGCACTGCGGTGGGGACTTGTGGAGTCCTGGCTGAATGAGAGGGGACATAGCTTGCTGCGTTGAGCAACCCAGGTTCCGATCTGGAAGTGAGCCTTGGGAGCTGCTGACACGGAACCCTGCTGGGAAGGGAGTGCGTCTAGCTGGGGACACTGGAGCAGGGGGAACGTCACCGTTTCCTGCCACACTGTCACTTCCTTCCTGCCACGCTCTTGTTTCCTGCCACAGTACTGTTTTCACATCGAGATGCAGCTCTGCACCAATCACAACGAGTTGCAGTAGTTTTGCTTATCTATGGGTTGAGGGTCTGACTAATCAGATGCTGTAATAGTTTTGCTATATAAACCTTTGTTTTTGCTGACTAATAAAGGTGAACGATCATACTCATTACAACGTTTCCGTAACCCATGCCAACATTTGGTAGCAGCAGATGAACGGTTTCCCTGCAGGAGTCCCTGAGTCTGCGGTGAGCAGCTAGAGAGGGGGCGTGGGAACAACGGCTGGGAGGGTCCTGCCTGGGTGCGAACGCGCAGGGCAGACACAGACGGCCGACTCCCAGGAATTTTTGAGCCACACTGGGGCTGCCTGGCGCAGCTAAATTTTAAGGTGGAGGCCGTGGTCGCAGGCATGAATGTGGATGCTGCAGCAACGTTGCTCGTCGGTATTCTCTCTAAGAGAGGAATAGACGCAATGGCAAAGCGACTCATGAAGTTGATTAAACTGGAGCAACAATGGGGTCTCTTTGCGGATACCCCGCTACTGTTTTCCGTCTCGGAATGGCAAGAGTTAGGAGAGACTATGTGGGAAAGGACAAGAACGGGGGAGGAAAAGGAGGAAAGAGAGATAAAAGCCATCCGCGAGCTCTGGCGAACAGTATTACAGACCTTAAAAGCCATGAAAGCTGAACGAGAGGTGGCGTGAGCTGTAGCTCAGATGCTAGCTCCGGAGTCTGGGAAAGATGACGTGCCTAAGCCTGGGACATTAGCACGGGTTTTCGGGCTACCTGCCGTTAGAGGGATGACTGGGATCACCTGTAACACAACTGCCGAGATTCGGGCGAGTGCGGAGCGCGGTTCCGGTCTGGGCGCAGTGGGGGTGGCCCACCGGAAGTTGCCGCTAGAGAGATCAAGTCCAAATGCGAGCTGGACACGGTAGTACGACCGCCCCCGGGGAGAGGGGAGGAGTCGGGCGCAGAAGTGCACCCTATGTAATCGATGGCCTTGCTGGACTTGTCGAATGCAAGACAAAAGACAAACGGACTGAGGCATCCAGAGCTGAAGAGCTAACAAAGGAAGGAAATAACTGGTGCTTATCTTATCAGACAAAAGTAAGGGGGGATGGCCCATCACTGTAAACTCAGTGATGTGTGGGGCGCCGCGGAGGCTGCGCAGCCAGAGATTGCTTCAGAGATTGCTTTGGACAAAGCACAGATGGCCCCGAATACACATACCAAGATGCCCGCTCCGAAGGCGTGTCACACTGCTGAGTCCCGCTTCTGACGACACGACATTCCATGCCAAGAGCCAATCGATACACAATAATTGACTTAGTCCCACCTCGCAAAAAGATTTCCAAATACATAAAAATTAGCACTTGAAAACTCTCTTTGGGAGGAGGAGCCAAGCGAGAGGCCTGAACCTCTCTTTGCCTCCAAGAAGGGACGCCTTTTTGGTAAGAGTCGCGCCTCTGACTTTGTCAGACGTATCCCCGGGAACACATTGTTAACTAAAGCGCTAAACTATTACTTTGAGCTCAACTTTTGTAGACAGTGACTTTATCAACGGCAATTCCGAACCTGTGATAACTGTCGCTTGAATAAATTACCTGTTGTTTCAACTTTGCGAAACTGTTTCAGTGAAAGTCCTTGGAAGGGCTCTGGCAGACTAGTTGAATATCAGACTCCCCTTACCCCCCCTTTAACGTGACACCCTATCCCTAACCCTAATGATAACCCTAACCCCTAACCCTAACACTAACACCAACCATCAACCCTATCCCTAACCCTAACACTAAGCCTAAGCCTAACCCTAACACTAAAACCTAAACCTAAACTTAAAGCTAACACTAACCTTAAACCTAACCCTACAAACCCTAACACTAACCCTTACCCGAGCCCCTAAAGCTAAACCTAACAGTAAACCCTAACCCTAAACTTAACACCAACCCTAAATCTAACCCTAACCCTAAATCTAACCCTCACTGTAACCCTAAACCTAAACCTAACTCTAACAATAACCCTAACCCTAATCTTCACACTAACACTCACTCTTACCTAACCCTAAACCTAACCCTAAACCTAACCCTACCGCTCACTCTAACCCTAACCTTAAACCTAGCCCTAATCCTAACCCTAAACCTAACCCTCACCCTAACTCTAACCCTAACACTAACCTAACCCTAACAATAATAGTAACTCTAACCCTAACACCAACACACCTAACCATAACCCTAACACTAACCCTAAACCGTAAACCTACCCAGAACCCTAACCCTAACCCTAACCCTAACCCTAACCCTAACCATAACCCTAACACTAACCCTAAACCGTAAACCTACCCAGAACCCTAACCCTAACCCTAACCGTAACCCTAACCCTAACCCTAACCCTAATCCAAACATTTACACCAATCCGAACCCTAAAACTAACCCTCAGCCTAACCCTAACCCTAACCTAACCATAACAATAACCCTAATCCTCACCCTAACCCTAAACCTGAACCCTAAACCTGAACCTATCACTAACTCTAAACCCTGACACTAATCCTAAATCCTAACACTAACCCTAACCCTAAACCTAACCCTAAACCTAACCCCAACCATGAGCCTAATAATAACCCTAACCCTATCCCTAACCTTAAAAACTCAAACCCTAACACCCCTAATCCTAACACTAATCCTAACACTAATCTTAACCCTAATCTTAACACCCCTAACCCTAACTCTAACCATAAAAACCCTAAATCTAACCTTACCCTCTAACCCTGAGCCTGAAGCTAACCTTAATCCTGACCCTAACCCTAACCCTAACCCTAACCCTAACCCTAACCCTAATCCAAACCCTAACCTTGACCCTAACCCATAACCCTAAACCTAATCCTGACAATTAACTGTGAACCTAACCTAACCTTGATCCTAACCCTGACCCTAAACCTAATCCTAACCTAACCCTAACTCTAACCCTAACCCTAACCCTAAACCTATCCCTAACCCTAACCCTAACCCTAACCCTAACCCTAACCCTAACCCTAACCGTAACCCTAACCCTAACCCTAACCCTAACCCTAACCCTAACCCTAAACCTAACCCTAAATATAACCCTAACACTAACCCTAACCCTAACCCTAACCCATAACCCTAACCCTAACCCTAACCCTAACCTTAACCCTAACCCTAACGCTTAACCCTAATTATAAACCTAACTATAAGCCTAAGCTTAAATTTAAACGCTAACCCTAACCCTGTCCCTAACCCTAAGCCTAATACTAACTTTAACCCTAACCCTAACATTAACCCTAACCCTAACCCCAACCCTAACCCTAAACCTAACTATGACCCTAACAGTAATCCTAACCCTAACCCCTATCCCTAGCCCTGAACCTAACCATGACTCTAACTCTAACCCAAACCCTAACCCTAAACCTAACCCTAACCCTAACCCTAACCCTAACCCTTAACCCTAACCCTAACCCTAACATTAACCCTAACCCTAACCCTAACCCTAACCCTAACCCTAACCCTAACCCTAAACCTAAATCTAACCCTAACCCTAACCCTAAACCTAACCCATAACCCTATCCTTAACACTAACCCTAAACCTAAGCCTAACCCCAAACCTAACCCTAAATCTAACCCTAAACCTAACTTAACGTTAACCCTAACTCTAACCCCCCTAACACGAACCCTAAACGAAACAACCCTAACTCTAACCCTAACCCCTTAACCCTGACCCTAACCCCAAACCTCACCCTAACCCTAACTTTAACGCTAAACCTAACCCTAAAACTTAACCCTAAATCTAACCTTAACCATAAGCTTAACCCTAACTTTAAACCCTAACCCTATCCCTAACCCTAAACCTGACACTAACCCTCAGCCTAATACTAAACCTAACACTAACCCTAATCCTAAACCTAATCCTAACCCTAACATTAACTCTAACCCTAACGCTTAACCCTAAACCTAACCTTAACCCTAACACTGACCTTAAACCTGACCCTAAATTTAATCATAATCCTAACCCTAACCCTAACCCCTAACCAAAACCCTAACTCTAATCCGAAAAATAAACCTAATCTTAAACCTAACCCTAACAGTAAGCCTAAAGCTAACTCTAACTCTAACACCTAACCTTAACCTGAACCCTAAACACTAATCCTAAAATTAAAACTAATCCTAAGATTAAACATAACCCCTAACCCAAACCCTAAACCTAACCCTAACCCTAAAGCTGACCCTAAACCTAATCCTAACCCTAACACTAAGCCGAACCCAAACCCTAAAAACCCTAAACCTGACTCTAACCCTAACCCTAACCCTAACCCTAACCCTAACCCTAACCTCAACGGTAACCCTAACCCTAACCCTAACCCTAAACCTAACCACTAACGCTAAAACTAACATAACCTGGACCCTAACCCTGACCCTAACCCTAATCCTACCCCTAATACTAAGCCGAACCCTAACCCTAAAAACGCTACACCTAACTCTAACCCTAACCCTAACCCTAACCCTAAACCTAACCCTAACCCTCAACCTAACCCTGACCCTAACCCTAATCCTAACCCTAACTCTAACCATAAAAACCCTTACTCTAACCCCAACCTTCTAACCCTAACCCTTACCCTAACCCTAATCCTAACCCTAACCCAAACCCTAACACTGACCCTAACCCTTACCCTAAACCTAACCCTAAGCACTAACGCTAAACCTAACCTAACCTAACCTTGACCCTAACTCTGACCCTAACCCTAATCCTAACTCTAACACTAAGCCGAAGCCTAACCCTAAAAACCCTATACCGAACTCTAACCCTAACCCTAACCCCTCTAACCCTACCCTGACAACCCTAAATCTAACCCTAACCCCTTAACCCTGACCCTGACACTAACCCGAAACCTAACACTAAACCTAAATCTAACCCTAAAACTCTCCTCTAACTCTAACCCTAAACGTAAACCCAAACTTTAATCTTAACCCTAACCCTAAACTTAAACCTAACCCTAAACTTAACACTAACCCTAACCCTAACAGTAACCCTAACCCTAACCATAGCAGCCCTAATTCTAACCCTAACCCCCTATCCCTGACCATGACACTAACCCTATCTCTTACCGCTAACCCTAACTTCTAACACTAACCCTAACCCAACAACCTAACCCTAAATTTAAACCCTAACCCCAACCCTAACCCTAACCCTAACCCTAACCCTAACCCTATCCCTAAAACTAGCCCTAACCCTAATCCTAACCCTAACCCTAAACCTAACATTAACCCCTAACCCGAAGCCTAACTGTAACCCTAACGCTGGCCTTAAACCTTACCTTAACCCTAACCCTAATCCTAAACCTAAACCTAACCCTAACCCTAACCCAAACCCTAGCCCTAACAACCCTAACCGTATCTCTAACCCTAACCCCTAACTCTAACCCTAACCCTAAAGCGAACAATAAACCTTACCTTTAACCTAACCCTAACCCTAACCCTAACCTCTAAACTTGACCCTAACCCTAATCACTAATCCCAAACTTAACACTAAACCTAAGCTTAAACATAACACCTAACCTTAAACCTAACCCTAAACCTAACCCTGACCCTAACCCTAATCCTAACCCTAAACCTAACCCTGACACTAACCGTGACCCTAACCCTAACCCGAACCCTAACACTAACCCTAACCCTTACAACGCTATCCCTAACCCTAACCCTAACCCTAACGCTAACCCTAAGACTAACCCTAACCCTAAACCCTAAGCCTAACCTTATCCCTAACCCTAACCCTAAACCCAAACCTCACCCTAACCGTAACCCTAAACCTAACCCTCACACTAGCCCTCACTCTAACCTAACCCTAAACCTAACCCTAACGCTAATCCTAACCCTCACCCTAACCCTAAACCTAACCCTAATCCTAACCTTCACCTTAATCCTAACCCTAAACGTAACCCTCACCCTAACCCTAACTCTAAACCCTAACCGTAACCATAACCGTAACCCTAACCCTAAACCCAAAGGCCTCCTTTAACAGTCGTTTCAAGTCATCACGTTGTAGCAGTTTTTTCCCCAAAGTGATGTTCGTTCCATGGGGACAGGCAGTAAATCGTGAATCAGTGTATAGTTGGTCTGTAACAGCTGGGGAGACGTAACAGGAGTCGAATAACTGATATGGCATCCAACAATGTTAGTGAAATTACAAACACAAAATTTCAAATGATTATCGATATCTGTGACCTTGTTATCTATCAATATAAAATTACAAGGAGATCTCACGCAAACACATCCCTTCCCAATAGGTACAAGCACAGTGTTGGGGCCTCATTGGGATGTATCTCAAAATGACAAACGTTTTGTTTGGTGTCGAGACAAATGTCTTGCGCTTTAAGGGTGTCACTCTCACAAACGAAGCCTTGTTGTTCCCGTGTGATACATGCATCGACGGCAACAGTTTGCATTTGTCACCATCTTTTGTGGCCCACACTCTGTGCTCAATAGGATGGAACACCGTTCCATTGTGATTTAATCCTAACGCAACGGTCGGGTGTATCGTGTATACCGAGGCATTTTGCAGTGTTAAGAGAAAAGCAGTGGCCTTACTCTCAATGGGATCACACGTGAAATTAACTCGGTACCACCAGGACTGAAATTTTTTCTCAAAGTCAATTGCATTATCCCATATCACTTTTCGAATCTCGGTAGGTAAGGTGCCTTCTTCACCTTCCCTTATAATTGCAGCAGTTATTGATTGCATCCAAAGCTGGGCCTGGATACAACTGAGTGCTAAAGAAATCTTGTTTTGGGCTGCCCCAAGTGCATTTGCAATCAGCTGATGGTCCTTTTCACTTGTTTCTTCCCACTGAGGTAATATATTAGAAAAAAGCTATTGGTGATTTCCCAGAGTTAAAAGGGAAGACCGTAGCGGGTGTTCTAACCTATTGAAGTCACCAGCAGTTGTGACTAGTTTGTTAGTAAGTACTTCAGCATCTGGACTGTTTAAGACTCCCAAACTTGTTCCTAAGATACCAGTTACATCTCTCTTCAATCGCTGTGAGGAGGTAAGGGTTCGTTCATGTAACCACGCACACCATCCCGCACAGGATGTACCTAGGAAAGGTGAGCAAATAGGTTTGATGGCAGAGACATGAATCTGCATTGAGAGTTGCACTCGCTTGAGAGAGTAGGTCGCGTTAAACAATATTTGTTGTTGACCAGTATTTTTGATAACGTAAGGATGTCAAAAATGTAAGGATTTGGACTTGTGGGTGTCTGAATGGATTCATTCTCAAAATTTTGTTGGGCTGACATCGTTGTTGATACAGGCATAGCCGTCGTTGAAGTCTTTTCCTGCGATATGTCTAATCCAAATTCAAATGATAGTGCTTCGTTTCCTCTGTCAGTGCTTCCTAAACAGCCTGTCTATTGTGGGTTCTGGTTTTTGTTCAGGAAATTTCCTGATAGCGACTTGGGTTGAAGGAGAGAAATCTTTTCTACTACTAGCATTAAAGGTTCGACAACCGATGTGCATGGTTTTCTGTTTATCGACCTTCCATCTATGCATCGAATGCTTCCATTCCGATTCATGTATTTGCAATTCCCTGTTGTCACATATGATGACAGTTGTTAAACCCATTCATTCTAAGTAGAAATAGTATTACAGCTAGAATGAGGGACAAAATTCCTTGGATGCACTCGAGGTTAGCATAAGCCAAGGCGTCCGTCCACGTGCAGTTCATCCAGGATTCCTGTGAACACAAAAGGGAAGAAAAAACACGCTCGGTCGACAAGACCGACGGGGTTAAAAGGAAAGTGAATTCCAGCGGGTGCTGATTAAGTGTATTTCTCTTGAGCAATCTTTGGCTTCCCATGCATAGGGATTTTTAGGAGTGACTAGTACCACTGGCACTGCTCCAATTTGAGGCATTTTTATCAGCACAGGTTGTCTTGCATAGAAACTTGCAGGATATTTCACCACTTCAGCAATATTTGGAACTGCGGCAGTTAGAGGTGCAGTATTGGCATTTACTTCTTTTTTCCAATTCTACTACCACCCTGTCAATACCGGCAAGTGCTGCTGCTGGCAATGGGTATTGCCGAACACTAGTGATTTTAGAGGGGGGTAATGGTATGGAGGTTTCTAGCAGTGCCACTGTGTTTAATCCCTTTTCACGTCCTGCAAAGCTCCACACAGTTCCATCGGGGAGTTTCCACACTCACCCGTGCAACAAATCAAATCCTAAAAGATTAGTGTGTGCAGCACCCACTGACACTTCTTTCCTGGTTCTTCTCTGTTCTCCTGGTAACCAGAGGGTAATTTTTGCAGTGGGGCATGTTTTTATCACACCATCAATCCCCTTAAATTTGACTTTGCGTCGGGTGGGTTTTATGCCTAACAGTTGTGCTGTTTTATTAGTGATTACCGACATTTGGTAACATCTAACATCGGGGATTTTCGAAACTCCTCCCGGTCATACATAGCTTGCAGACAAGCTGCTTCTCGTACTGCTGCAGACAGGTCAGAGTAACCCTTAGCTCTGATCTCTAGCGGCTCTCCCCTTTCCCGCGGCTCCATACCGCCTGCCCAGTAGGCTGCTCGAGCGGTTAGGGAATAACAAGGATCTCCTGGCATAGTGGTTAAAAACACTCCAGGTCCCCAGGTGTCTCCCGCTTCATCCTCACTTAACATAATTCTATCTCCGCCTTCAGCAGAAACTCACCACACATATTCAACAGCTGACTTGCTTGGCAGCCTGGAGTATTTCTCTTTTATTCTTTCAACTTCTGTCGGTGTCCACGGCACGGTACGTATAGTGGTATGGATTTCGTCATCATCATCAACAGCTGATTTTAAAGCTACATGTTCAAGGGCAGAGACCAGAGTAGGAGCAGGGGCTTCCTTAGCTTCTTTTTGTGCACAAGATAAACAGGTGCCTAACACTGCACAAATCACTCCATTACCTTCACCTGTTTGGAGCTTTTGTGAAACCTGACACTGTTTAACACATTCAACTACTTTCTTTTCACCCTTCCAAAACTTCTGGGCCCACTCCTTCCCGGCCTGGGAAAGGGCACAACACGCAGGTGAAAAAACATAGCATAGAACAGAATCATTTAATTTGGAAGGGACCTACAATGACCATCTAGTCCAACTGCCCGACACCTTCAGGGCTGAGCAAAGGTCAAAGCGAGTCATTGAGGGCATTGGCCAAAGGCCCCTTGGGCATGGACAGGCCCGGGGCACCGACCGCCTCTCGGGCAGCCTGTTCCAGTGCCTGGCTGTCCTCTCGGTAGAGAAAGGGATCCTCGTGCCCAGCTGAACCCGCCTTGGTTCAGCTCTGAGCACGGCAGGTGTGGACCCGTCTCAGCAGAGCGGGCAGCATCAGGAAGGAGATGATGTGCAGGCGCTGTGGGGATGGAGGAGGGGGAGACCCCAGCCCCACATCCTCCTGTCCTCACCACCTCAGGTCAGACGCTGGATGGCAGCCACGTCCTGCCCCTCCTCACCACCCTGCAGGCTGCTGTGGGGTGGCTGGGGATGCGCGGAGGGGATGTGGTGGAGGCGATGGCCCCAGGGGAAGCATCACCCCCACCCACCCTTGTCCACCTCACCGCCACTCCGGCGGCCTCAGCATCACGGAGACGTCGGGTTCCAGAACACGGGGACAGCTGGGGGGTGCAGAGGAGACAGAGAGGAGCGCTGGAAGAGGGGAGGAGGGGCCCCGGGCCTGGTGCAGGAGCTGCTGGGTCTCGGGGCAGGCCCCACGGGAGCCATGGTGAAGCTGGGCCTGGCTGCAAACCGGGCCCGCCTCCTTGCCATGTAGTCTTGTCTGGCACAGGTCGGGAGGGCTGTCAGTCTCCTGCCCTGAGGTGCTGCTGTCTTTGATTGGCCCCCTGGTGCTCAGGCTGCTGGGCTGCAATGCCCGCCCTTCACCTGAGGTGATGCACTGCCATTGGCTGCGTGGGCTGTCACTCTGCCCCGATGCAGCGCTCACCTTCCCCTGAGGTGATGCTGCCTCTGATTGGCCCCCTGGTGGTCAGGTTGCCCTGCTGGGTGTCTCCCCTTCACCTGAGCTGATGACCTCTGATTGGCTACCTGGGCTGTCACTCTGCCCGCATGCAGTGCCCACTCTCCTCTGAGGTGATGCTGCCTCTGATTGGCTCCCTGGGCTGTCACTGCCGTGCTGTGGGGACCACCCTCCCCTGAGGTGATGCTCTCCCCTATTGGCTGCCTGAGGGGCCGCTCTCCCCTCCGCCGCTCCCTGCCCAGCTCTGAGGCGATGTGGTGATGAACTCCAAAGGTGGCCGGGTGCTCCAGGTGACCCTGTGGGCATGGCAGAGCAGGGGACCTTGTGCTGGGGAGGGAGCGGCAGCCATCGCCCCGTCCAACCGCCCGGCTCTGCTCTGCAGGGCTGGCCCGGTGTGAGAGCAGAGCATGGACGGCATTGCCCAAAGGGCTCCTGGGCACGGACAGGCCGGGGGCACCGACCGCCTCTCAGGCAGCCTGTTGCAGCGCCCGGCCACCCTCTCGGTGCACAAACGGATCCTCGTGCCCAGCTGAACCTGCCCTGGTGCAGCTCTGAGCCGTTCCCACGCGCCCTGTCCCTGGATCCCAGGAGCAGAGCTCAGCACCTCCCCCTCACATCCCCTCCTCGGGAAGCTGTGGAGAGCGATGAAGTGGGACAGGGAAACACACGGCTGTGGGCAAGAACAGTCAGGTTGGGGCCTGAGAATGAGGATTTTGGCCCTGAAAATGAGGCTTTGCAGGTGAGGACTCTGGACTGAGGCACAGGGAACCTTCCCCCGGCTCAGGGCAAGGCTGTGCCAGCCCAGAGCACGCAGGAGGTGGCCACCTCTGCACCACGGCACGAGTGGCGACTCGCCGGCTTGGTAGGGCGCGGGGGCATTTCTGTGCCCGGGGGTGCCTGGGGAGGGGGCAGGCTGCCTAAAGCCCCTCCCCTCCTCCTGCCGTCCAGGCCTCTGTGCTCCAGCGGTGGGCTGCTGGGAAAGGATGGCATTGAGACGCTCCCTGGGCAACCCTGCTTCCCCGGGGGCAGATGAGGGTGGTGAAGCACTGGAACAGATTGCCCAGAGAGGTGGTGGAGGCCCCATCCCTGGAAACATTCAAGGCCAGGTTGGACGGGGGCCTGAGCAACCTGCTCTGCTTGGTGATAGCCCTGCTCACTGCAGGGGGGTTGGGATAGAGGACCTCTAAAGGCCCCTTCCAACCCAAAGCATTCTACGGTTCTATGATTCTGTTCATTTACAGCTCCTTAAGCAAGGCTACATTGAATAAAGCTGAATTGACTTTTGAAATACAGGATCTGTTGTTACAGAAGCTTACGACTCTTTGGAGATGCTCTGGCAAATGGAGATCAGGCTTTTGGTTAACTTGAACTTTCAAATTGGATATGAACACCGAAGTACTTTGAATACAGATACTCGCAGTTCCCAATGATTAACATCAGCATTTAGTGCGATGTGTTCCTATATCTGTGTGTTGATTTATTTGAGGATTGACAGCATTTACAGGAATAGACAAGTAATTTTGCTCTGTGGAGGCTTTTGCTCATATGTCTACTGAAGTTTGCTGTTTCTTTGTTGTAAATGTTCTTCTGCCTCTAGGCTGTGAACAACTTCAGAAATGGAACTGGCTACACCAAAAGGCTCCCTAAGAACATTCAGGAGCAACAGCAGCAGCAGCTGCCACCACCACTCATGTGTCTTACACCTGCTGGACCTGTCTGGTAAGTAAATCTGTAGATCAACCTGAATACAAAAGACCTCAAAATGCTCAAGTTCGATTCTTCTGCTTGAGCTTCCCCTCTAGTAGATTCTCTGTCATTACTGACAGTTCCAGAGAATACTGGAAGTTCTGGCTTTTGTTTCTACTTTGAAGGAGAACACTTTGAGTAGTTGGAAGTGTGCCTCATGCAAGAATTTTCTCAGCGGTATTTCTTGTTTGGTTCCCTTGTCAGTCACGCAGTACAGGTTTACCCTGAAAGAGGAACTTGTTTTCCCCAGGAGCCCTTTGATTTGAAGTTGCCAGCAGTTCCTGAAGTAACCATTTCGCTATGTCAAACCTGGCTGAGGGCATTCATTTGTCTTTAGCACTGAGGAAACAGTATTTGAAGGAGAAGTGTCAAAGCACAATTCTAGGTCAAATTGACTAGGGGTTTTCACATGACTTTTTTCTCCGGTATTTCTATCATCAATATTATGATAAGTCAGAGTCAACCTCAGCAACACACAGGTAGCCACTGCCGCAGCAGGAGAGGAGATCGGGGGTGCCCAGGATGCAGTGGCCCTGGCTGGGGTGCACAGGGCTCGGGGTGCCTGGAGCAGAGGCAGCAACGTCTGAGGCGGCAGAACAGGCGCCTGGTGCGGATCGGTGTCACCCGACACCGATCAGGTGAGAAGAGACAACGTGTCGGGAAGAGAGGTTCAGGCCCCTTGACCTGTCCGTCAGGTAAAGGTCTCGCTTGGCTCCTCCTCCCAAAGAGACTTATCAAGTGCCAATTTTTATATCTTTGAAAATGTTGTGGCGAGGTAAGACTAAGTCAATTCTTGTGTATGGATTGGCTCTTGGCACGGAATGTCGTGTGGTCAGAAGCGGGACTCAGCAGTGTGACACGCCTTCGGAGCGGGCATCTTGGTGTGCGCATCCGGGGGCCATCTGTTCTTTATCCGAAGCGATCTCTGGCTGTGCGGCCTCCACGGCGCCCCACAGATCACTTGGTTTACAGTGGTGGGCCATCCCCCCTTGCTTCTGTCTGAGAAGATAAGCACCAGTCAGTTGCTCCCTTTGTTAACTCTTCGGCTCTTGGCGCCTCAGTCCCAGCATGTCTTTTGTCTTGTGTTCACAAGTCCAGCAAGGCCATCGATTCCAGATGCCCTTAGTCCCTGTTTCCCGAGATAATTCAAGAGATTTACTGTTGCTTTCCTTACTTGTGATTGGTCTTCCCCTGCAAACAACAGGTCATCACCACAGTGTAATATCTTCACCTCCGGCTTTGCTTCCTATCCCTTTCCTACTTTTTCCAAGGCCTGTCCACACCATTCAGGAGATCCCTTCTATCCCTGGGCTAAAACTGTCCACTGAAACGGATGTTTCCGTCCTGTGTTGGGATCCTCCCATTCAAAAGCAAAACTTTCCCTGCTTTCCCTCTCTAATGGGCATACCCAAAAGGCATCCTTTCAATCAATCACTGAGAAGCATTTGCTGTTTTCAGGGATATGACTGATGATGGTGTAGGGATTGGGGACCGCAGGACACCATTCCCAGACTAGTTTGTTCATTTCCCTGAACTCTTGCACTAGTCTGTAAGATCCATCCCCTTTCTTTACTGGCAGTATAAGGGGAGTTGTATGGGGACATGCACTGTTCCAGTAGCCCCTCTTTTAAAGTTTTCAGTTACTGGCTTCAATCCCAGTCTCCCTTCCTGTCAAATGGCCTATTGCCTCATCTTTCTTGGTCTGTTCTTGTTTAACAGTCATTTCTAGGCCTCCTCGATTTCCAGGGCCCACCCACACAGGTTCCTCTCTGTCGGTATCTCCTGCATCGTTAAGCGCAGTCGGACTACTACATTGTTTCCCCGTGGAATTAATCCTATCCCTAACTTCCCTATCAAATCTCTTCCCAACAAATGAGATCCTTCCAAAGTATACTTCTTCCTCCTATGAACCTCACCAGGAAACGGGACCTCTGGTCTTTGGAAATGTGTATTTGTCAATGTCCAAGACTCGATCCTCTGCGAAGAGATCTCAGTGGTTCCCACAAGTCTCGCTTTCAGTTTTGTGCCTCAGGGAAAGGGTCAGATTTTAGGGCAAACACCGATAAACCAAACACTCTGTTGGAACACAGCATTTGGAGAAGCATGTGGTGGGAGCTAAAACGACATCTTGACTAAAGTAGCCAGCTATGTCTGGGCTGCTGGAAAGCGTGGGCGTCGGGCAGCTCTGCGGGCAATGCCGCTTCCTTCGGGGGCTGCCATTTCCCCTCTGCCCTCTGCCTCCCTACAGAAAAGACTTGCCCAGGGGACGAAGAAATGCGGCTTCTGCTGGGGAAAGCCTCAGCCAGGGCTCAACTGGTGAAGCAAGCCTGGGGCCAGGGAGAGCCGAGGGGGCAGAGGTCCTGCAGGCAGCGGGACAGGCCAGGAAGGACGCTGCCGGCTCAGCTCGCCGCACATCGGAAGGACCCCACGGGCTTCTTCTTCTGGCTTTTTAATTATTCAAATGGAGTCATTTTCCTGCCGAAGGCTGCACCTCCGCCTGCCTTAGCAGCAGCAGCAGCACAGCGCTCGCAGGTTGCGTCCCAGTGTCCGGCACCGCCGCCGCCACGGAGAGCCCAGCCTGTGCATGGTCTGAGCTGCCAGGGAACGGACGGAGGATTCACTGTCTCTCTCCATGTTCTTGAGGGCTGTGACAGAAAGCAACAGAGCCGAGATGAACCCCCGCTGTGTGCAGAGACCCCCAGGCATCCCCTCCAGCCCATGCTCCCTACTCACCCCTGCAGAGCCGGTAGATCTGCTGCTCGCTCCTCAGGTACCGTTCGGCAAGCCCTAGGCACAGAGCTGGGTCAGAGCCCCTGCTCCCCAGCACGCTGGTGCCAGCGCAGCGGCGGGGGCTGGGGCCAGGCTGCCAAAAGAGGGACCGCGGGGCTGTGGCTCACCGATGAACCTCACGGCCTCCTCTCGCAAGCTGGGCTGAGCATCCTCCAGGTACCGCAGGCTCTGACACAGGTATTTGTCAACCCTCCTTGTGTCCCGCGCCAGCTGGAGAGAGCAGAAGGACATGGGCATGTGGCAGTCCCTCCTCCCAGCGCCTGCCATTCCCTTTCCCACCCAGGCCATTGCCGTCTCCCAGCCAGGAGCCCTGTGGGGGGTCCTGAAAACCCCTCCCTCCCTCTGCAATGCCCAGATGGGCCAGAGTCTCCAGATCCTGGGGCTTGTCCTCACCAAGCACTCTCCAATCCTCCGTGTCTGCCCTCTCTGCACCCGGGCTTTGAGCTTCTTCCAGCCGAGGAGCTCTGCTGCAGCCAGGAGGGCTTCTCTGGAGGCCTGCAGAACAGCAGAAGCTGGGAGATGGCACCACGGCCTGGGGAGGGAGACCTGGCGTCCCCGTCCTCTTGGCTTTGTTGCTGGGCTGATCCCACCCTTAGGAAGCTGGGACGTGCCCTGGCCCAAACAGCCGGGGGTCTCTTCCCTGCATCACGCTTAGCTTTGAAGTCTGTACCTGGGCCACGCTGTCGACCTGGTCGCTCATGTGAAAGATCAGCGGGACCAGGAACCCCCGCACTTTGATCTTCATCTTCCACTCTTCGTTCTCCACCACTGACTGCAGCAGGATTCTGCAGAGGCTGATGGAGAGCTCTCGCAGCTGGCTGGAGTGCTGGTGGCAAGGAGGAGAGGTGGACTTGAGAAAGAGCGTCAGCCTGCCCATGCTGGGCAGGGGCGTTGTCGTGGCTGAGGTGAGGGGAGATGTAGGGGGGGCCCATGCTTGGCTGCAAAGCCCAGAAGACATCCCACGAGAGCCCGGGGGAGCAGACCCTGCTCCACGGGCTGCCCACAGGGCTGGGCTGAAGGGCAACTGTCCTTGCAGGCTGCCCATGTGCGGGGCTCAGACTCCCTCATCAGCCTTACATGGTGAAAGAGGGACGAGAGATCCTCCACCAGCTGCACAGCGATGTGGCTGGCCTCGGTCCTGTTCAGGTGACCCATCACATTTCTGATGACCACCAGGAACTTCATCTTCATATTTGTGTAACCACCATGGAGCATCTTCATGATGTGTGGCAGGAGGTCCTTCATTTTTCTTGCCTGTATAAAAGACAGAGTTTCCCTTTGTCCAAGGCCAAGCCACCGCCCCACTCACTGCACCAGCCCCGGGCTGCCAACTTGGCTCCCCTTGACAAAGTCCTGCTCACCGTGTCAGGTCTCTCTGACAGCGTGACGAGGACTCCGAGGATCAGGGAGACCGTCACCAGGTTTGGATGCCTCTCATTGCTCTCAAGCTGGGACTCGTCAGCAACATCCTCGGACTGAAGCTCGCTGCTGGCCGTCAGCTGAAGCAAACACAGCAGTGAGATACTGGCAGAGGCTGCAGGGCTCACGGAGGGTGACCAGCGCTTGCTGATGCCAAGATCACACCAAGACAGCTGGGTTTGTCAGGGAGGGATGGAGAGGGAGGGAGGGACAATGCCTGCCACGGCTGAAGGGCAGGCAGTGCAGCCACAGCCCACTTACATCCGCCAGCCAGAAGTCAGGGTCTTGTATGATCACATCCAGCATGTTTCCTGTTGCTTCCTTGTGAAAGATGCTGGAGTCTTTCATTGCCTCGATGAGCACCAGGACCATGTCTGTCCTCTCGTGAGGCTTAAGGTATCTTGCAGATTCCTAGAGGAGGAAGGCGGGGAGCAAGGACAAGTCACACCGAGTGCCGTGATGGTGCTGCTGAGCTGGGTGGTGCGAGCAGCCCTGGCGAGAGATGCCTGGCCGTGCTGGTGGCAGTGCCCACGGGAAAGCCGGCAGCAGGGACTGCGGTGGCTGCTGAGGGGAGGATGAGAAGAGAGGGCCGTGGGGTGAGGGAGGAGGGTTGGGCTCCTGGGCAGAGTGTGCTGGTCCTGCAGCGAACCAGGGCTTGCTGGTGGTCAGGAGCTGCTGCTGGGACAGCGAGTGCAGCCCTGGCACGGTCCCTGCTCCAGGACAGCAGCAACCCTCTCACCAGGGACAGCAAGGCCACGTCAGCCCCATTCATTCTGGACACCTTTGCTCACACGAGTGCCCTGCTGACGCCGTGGAGAAGAGTCCCAGCAAGCGAGGAGCTCCTTACCCTGTTCATGACAGCGGTTGCACACTGCGCGTGGTCGATTTCACCTTCACAACGGAGCTGTGGTGCTTCATCTTTTAGCAGTGAGCGGCCTAAACAGCGGGGCAAACACACAAGAGTCAATGAGACACGGCAGCTTTGGTGGCAAGCTTACCAAACCCCCTCAGCTCTGCCTGCAAGATGGCAGGTCACAAGCAGTTGAGGAGATTTCTGGAGGGCATCAGGAAAAGCTTCTTGCTAGAAGCAGTGGTGGGAGCAGCCGGGGTGCTGCAGAGATGGATGTGCTCTTCACGAAGAGGGAAGACATGGCTTTGGGGCATGGTGATCAATGGTGGCTTTGTCTGTGGGGACTGTAAAACCGCGTGTTGCAAGATCCTGAAAGGAGGGAGGAAGGAGAGCAGCAGAGAAACAGATGTTGGCCTTCAGGACAGCACTCAGCTTCTGCAGCCAAATGAGAGCTGGGATGCTGCGGGAAGCAGCTGTGAGGGCAAAGGAGGTCAGGAGGAGAAGCAGTCCCATCAGGAGGTGTCTGTGTGCCGAGGGATGAAGCCCGCCCCAACTTGTCTTACTCTTTTGATTCTCCATGAATTGTTGGAGGAAACGAAAAGCGTCTGTAGCCAGAGGGGCTGTGGCTTCACTGGAAGATTGGAAGAGGACGAGACATCCCAGCAGCCGTCCCAGGATCGGGATCTGGATGTCCCTGTAGCAGACAGGGCCGTAGGTGTCTCTTCCAGTGCGGTCCCAGGCCTGGGTGAGGGAGGCAGAAGAGCAGAAAGGGTGAGGGCGGGCAGCTGGTGCCAAAGCCCTGAAGCCCCGAGTGCCCAGGGCTGCATCCCTGGAGAGTCAGGGCTTTGCCGGGCCGTGCTGACCGCGGCTGCCAAAGCTGGGCAGCAGCCCCCGCACGGGGAGAGCTGCCGGCTGCCAAAGCTGTGCAGGGCGATGGGGGAGGTGGCCTGGCTGGAGGGTGCCTGGCTCCTTACCTCCACCGTGGGTTTGTCGGCCAGAAAACGGCTCAGGTACACAATCCTCTGCAGGGCCCTCTCCTGCACAGCCATGTTGTCTGAGGTGGCGAAATCCAAGAGCATCTGGGAAGAGAGAAGGTGCTGGTGAGCCCTGGGAGCAGACACGCACGGCAGCACAAGCAGCCCTGCTCAGTCCACAGAGGCTTCCTCTGATCTTCTCGAGCAAAACCTGTGGTGGGCTTTCTTCCCCTCAGGTCCCTCGCAGGCGTGGGACAAATCCCGCGGGCCAAGCTGGTGGCCAGGCAGCAAGGCAGATGCCCCGCTCTGCAGCTGCTGTGCTCTGGCAGAGCCCGCTGGGCAGCTCCCAGTTAGCCAAGGGAGCTGGGCACCCTCCCCACACTGTGCTCTCTCTGCATGGCACCGTCGTGAGCACCGTCCACTCAAGAGCAGGCACCCCCTTCCCCCACGGGGAGCAACTGCCCCTGTGAAGCCCACGCTTTGCCCGTGCCAGACCTGAAAGATACTCTGCAGCCCCTCGCTGACCCTGGAGGCAGGATAGCTGAGCACCACGCTCTCTAGCGTCTTGTCCATGGCCATCAGAGTCTGCAAGGAAGACAAAGGGCTGTGGCAGCCATTCCCTCTCCCTCCAGGAGACTGACCTGACCTCCTGGCACCAAGGGAGGACTCCTGCCCTGCCTTGCGCTGCCCGGGAGAGACGCAGGGGCAGACAGTCTGCTGCGGGCAGAGCAGCCTGCGGCACTGGATGTGCGCGGGCACGGCGGAAGGGGACGAAGGGATGAGGGTGGGGAAGCAAAGCAGAGCCCCTGCCCTGCCTCGGGTCTCCGGTCAGATCCAGACCAGGGAGCAGCCCAGAGGGACTGCTGGCTCCTGTAGCTCACCCAGCTCTTACCATCCTGTAGAGGGAAAAGTGCTGGGCTTCTATTTCCCCTTTTGGAGGAAGCCAGAAGACGCTCCTGAAGCAGGCTGCTAGGAGGCTTCTCTCTTTGCCCTCCAGCACCCTCTGCACTGAGCTGCAAGAGAGAGGGGGGCCAGTGGGACACTGGTGCTGGGAGCGGTGCCTCGAGGCCTCGTGCAGGTGGAGGCGGACCTGTGGGGCAGGGTCCCCAAGAGGGTCGGGCAGGTACCTCAATGCGATGATGGCATCCATGGCGAGCTGCCGCACTGGGGTGCTCAGTTGGTCTGTGGGTTCCTCGTCCAGCAGCATCTGTGGAGCACGACCAGGATGGCACCTGGCAGGTGCAGGCACCCAGTGCCACCAGACCCTCACCCTGGACCAAGCGCTGTCCTCACAGGGTGCCGGGGGGCCTGGCCCCTTTCCCTGGAGCCGCCAGGTGTCCCCTCACCTCAGTACACTCTACCAGCCTGAATCTGCGGCAGAAGATATCCAGGCCCTCTGACAAGCCAGTGAGCTGGACGGTTCTGAGCAGCAGGCGGATGCTGTCTAGGAACCTCATCTTCTGGTCCACATGCTGGCAGCCGGGGCACAGAGAGACAAACAGGGAGCGTGAGAGGGGACACACGGCCATGGAGAGAAGATGCCAGCACAGCCGCATCAGAAATGGCCATGGTTACCTCTTCTGGACTGCTGACAAAAGCCACGATGAACTCCACGAGTTCTCTCTCCCGTTGGTACACGGGTAACCAGCTCGCATCTAGTAAAGGAGGAGAGGAGGGGGGCTGCAGAGAGGGTGTGGTGGCAGGAGAGCGCAGAGGCAGGAGCTCTGCCCTCCGTCCAGCCCCATGCCCCCTCCCCAGGCACAGCTGTCCCGTGCGTGTCAGGGCTGGAGGGTGCCCGGCAGACGGGCTGCGATGCTGGAGCACGTCGCAGCAGGGAAAGCCCCCAGTGCAGCGGGCTGAGGAGCTGGCTTGCAGCCGGGCAGGAAAAGTCCCCGCGTCCCACAGCACGGCCCTGGAGCACGAGCTGGGTCCCCTCTGCTCTCTCCCTGCTCGGGAGCCGGCACTCAGGCAGCATCACGGCCACCACCCGCAGGACCCCCGCTGCCAGCGTGCCGGGAAATGGCGATGCCGGCGTTGAGCACGGTGCGCTCGCTGGCCCCATCCCTGCCCAGACCCACGGGGCCCCTCACTCACCAATCTGCAGTGGCTGGACCACGCACACCTCATCGGGCTGCGGCAGAGAGCTGCTGTCCTGGGGAGCCCCATCCTCCTCGCAGGCCACCCCGGGGCAGCTGGGGGATCTCTCGGCCATCATGCGGGATGGATGAAAGGGATAGGGATGGACAAGGGGGAAGCTTCGGCAAAAAGCCTCGGCGCAGTGGGGAAAGACGTGGGCTGCGCTCGGGGGCTCCTCGCCAGCTCCGGGCTCCTGCCCTGTCCCGTCGCCGTCCTGCTGGACACTGCGGGCTGGAGGCTGCAGCCGTGCTGACCACGTGCAGCGCAGTGGAATGTCAGCAAGTGAGGTCACAAGGGCCCCAGTGTGACCCAGGCAGGGAGGGGCAGGGCGTCCCCGGGGCTGTCGGGCACCTGGGTGCTCTCAGGGGGCCTCCAGCCCCCCTCTGCCCTTCTGTCCCCTCGGGACCTCCCTGCTGCCCTCCCGGCTGTCCCAGAGCCCCATGCTCAGACACCCCGGCGTGCCCCAACGACGTCCCTTGCCTCTCGGCGTACTGCAGAGCCCTGCCCCTGCCCCTCAACGGCGTTAAATGTGTCAGATTCACTCCAGCTCAGCAGAAATCCTGCTTTTGTGTCTCCTCAACTCTGCTCCTCCTCCCACCAAACAGGAAGAGCTCATGCCTTCCAGCCCTGGTACACTCCGGACCCCTTCCGAGGCCTTCAGTGCACCCCAGACCCCTCTGCGGGACCCCGAGCTGCCCTCAGGGACAACTGCGTGGTCCCGCTGGGGTGGAGGATCCCTGGGCTGCTGTGGCAGGGCTGCCCTCCAGCCTGTGTGGGGTGTTTGTGGCTGTCGTGGTTTAACCCCAGCCGCCAACTGAGTAGCACACAGCCGCTCGCTCACTCCCCCCACCCCGTTCTGATGGTGTGCTGGTTTCAGCTGGGATGGAGTTCGTTGTCTTCCTGTTACCTGGTGGAGTGCTGCGGTTTGGGTTTGGGCTGATGACGATGCTGATAACGCGCTGATGTTTCGGTTCAGCTGCTAAGCAGGACTACGCAGCCAAGGACTGCCATACTGTAGGGTGTCATGCTGAGCATACACGGGGGTTAACTGGCCGGAGGGTGCCACGGCTTGGCAACTAACTGGGCAGTGGTCAGCGGGCGCTGAGCAATTGTACTGACCGAT
Organism: Opisthocomus hoazin; assembly: GCF_030867145.1. NCBI lineage: Eukaryota > Metazoa > Chordata > Aves > Opisthocomiformes > Opisthocomidae > Opisthocomus > Opisthocomus hoazin. The sequence goes on along the minus strand of NC_134452.1, from coordinate 1,059,852 downwards.
GCCCGACTCTTCTTCTGGGTCATTCGATAGGAAGGGCTTACGACCCGACGGGAATGGGGAACGTGCATTCTCCAAAACCCCACAATACCTAAGCAGGCTTGTGTTTCCTTTTTGCTGGTCGCTGCAGACATAGCTGCCGTTGTGGTGATCACATCCATTGGGATCTGACGACGGCCATCTTGCCATTTGACACCTAAAGACCGGATCGCCTGCGCAGGTCGCTTGGCCTTACTTTGTTTGATGGCAAAGCCGGCTTTCAGAAGGATTTGGACTATTCTGTTCCCTTTCTCCAAACCTGCTGCTGCTGTGTTGCCCCACACGATGATGTCATCAAGGCACTGTAGGAGTTGCGGAGCTTTCCCCTGTTCCAAGCACACTCTGGATCAGCCCCTGGCAAGTGGTGGGGCTGTGTGGGGCAGCTGATTCCAGGTGTCCTGGATGCCCCTCCAAGGGACAGCAAACACTGGCCGGCACTCTGCTGCCGAGGGGATTGAGAAGAACACATCAGCGTGGCGTACCACTCTGCTACCTTGGACTCCAGTGGATAGTGAAGTTCTAGCATGTCCGGCATGCTAGAGCTCACAGGCAGCAGGATGACTTCATCCAGGCCACGACCGCCTGCTGTCAGTCTCCACTCTCCATTAGACTTTCGCACCGGCCATATGGGACTCGTCAAGGATGAGCGAGTCCTGCTGATCCCTCCTTGACTCTCCAGTGGACGGATCAGCTTCTGGCTGGGGATCACAGAGTTCCTCGGCTAGCATGTCTGGCAGTTTCTCCACAGCTGAGACGCAGGCCCGTAGGGAGGAAGAGACACTCTGCATTGCCGGAGTTGACCCGCCAATTCATCCACTGTTTGTTCCTCTCCGTCTTGCCAGGTCTCAACTGCCAAGGAGTTGACATATGATGACGGTTCGCTCTGTACAAACTTCCACCACACGGGCCGCGTGCACTTCACTTTGTCTGGATCTTTGGGTAACTGCTCATTGTTCAAGTCATCATAAATCCCCTCTAGCACAGCTAAGTCCCTCCGGTACTGGATACCGCTCTCCATGGTGGTCCACTCGCCTGGGTGACACATAACATCTTCCTTGAAGGGACTCCTTGCCTTCCCGCCCGACAGCAGTCACCTCCAGAGGCCCCTTTTCCAATCGCTTTGTCAATACCCCCTTCCCTCGGAAGGAATCACAGCTGCTTGGCTTCCTTGCCCTTGATCCCAGGCTGCCGGTTCCATTACCCCAGCACTGGAGCTGCCCGGACGACGGCTGAAATCGCTGACCTGAAATGCTCTTGTATTCCCCACCTCTTCCAGACAGCAAATTCCTTCATCTTTGGCCAGACACAAAATTCAGTGCTGGGATTTGAACATGGTTACCCCGGCCTGATTGCCAGCAATATCACGAGTGGCTCGACCCACCTCTCCAATAAATCTCTTGATTTGTCATACCCTGCCACTTTCTGCCAGCAGCAATTTCTGTCACGCCCTTTGATTTAGTTCCTACTTGTTAACTACGAGAATGCTGCATTGCTGGGCAGCCCCAGGTGGGGTTCAGGGACTGCAGCTGCAAATGCTGCACTTGGGCACTTCATAGCGTGCAGGTACCTAAGACGGGTATCAGAGCCCAGCTCTTTGGCTGGCCCTTGGACCGCAGGCAGAGACGACGCCTTGGTCCATGCTGTAACTGCTGTTCTGCCTTGTTCCTGGGTTGTGCATCTTAACGTTAGAGCGTCAAAGCAGTCTGAGCTGTGCTGGCGTCATCCTGCACGCAATAGCAGGGACGTACTGGACTCAAGGATTGCTCCCTTGGCAATCCAGTCGGGGTGTGGCGCGTATCTCCAGGTTGTTTGAGGAGGATGACTCTTAACACCCGATGTCTCAGTAATAGAAGCATAAAGATGGGGAAAGCGGCAGGAATCTGCCCCTGAAGCAATTACTCCTTCCAAAAAATTCTGGAGGCGGCAGGAAAAATGGGGGAGTTACCCAGAAAGAATGTCGTAAGCAGTGCTGCGAAGGAGAGCCTTACGCAAGCGGAGGGCGGCGGCAGGGCGTAGCTGGGGGAGGGGAGGGCCCAGTGCAGGCCATGCTCCTTTTAAGCTTGCCTCGCTCCTGCTGCATCCCCCTCGCTGCCGTCTTTTGGGGAAATGGTGACGTTGCTCCTTCATGGAACCTGGTGCCATCAGCACCTGAGGCAGAGCCCATGTGCACTGCGATGGGTGGGAACCCCCAAACTGCCCCCAGGACCCTGGCCCAGCCCCTGTCTCCCCACACCTCCGGCAGCCGAGAGCTGCCATGGAGCCACTGCCCAGCATGACCACGCTGGGGCACCTCCAGAGCTCTGCTCTGCCCGAGCTGACTGGGGCCGGGCGACCGGGGGCAACTGGGACAGGATGGGAAGAGGTGCCTGAGGACTCGCTGCCTGGGAATCTCAGGAGGGGGGTGACTCTCCTTTTGCCATCGGACCCCCTCCAGGCCTCTGTGCTCTGCTGGGAACCCTCCGGAGCCCGTCACAGTGCAGGGAAGTGGCCGTGCAGCAACAGCAGACGCTGGGCCTGGCTGGGATGCCCGGAGACCCGCGGGGTGGCCGCAGCTGGGAGCACCCTTCCTGTGCCCTGTCCTGTCTGCGTGCTGGAGGGGACGGCAGGCCCCTGTGGCACAGCCCAGCTTCTGCTGCTGGGTCTGGGCTGAGCTGTGGGAGTGGGGAAGGATGGCTGCAGGGCCAGGAGACGCGGCTGTGACCCGAGGCCTTCGCGGGGCTGTCGTTCAAAGCAGCGTCCCTGCACCCCGGGGTGCCGTGTGTGCAGAAGTACTCTGGGACTCAAGGCAAGGAGAACTTCTGCCCTGGCTCACGCGCAAGGATGTGCGAGCCCAGAGCGTGCTGGAGGCGGGCAGCTCTCAACATCGGGACCAACGATAACCTGCATGCTTGGCAGAGAGCAAGCGCCTTTTGTTGCCGCGCGATGTCTCAGCAGGGGCTGCTTGGGCTAAAGCTTCTCTGCTCTCTTCTCCTCTGCTCTCCTTTCCTCTGGGTTTCGTAGTGCAGCAGAGCAGCTGCGAGCTCCTGGGCTGGGAGCTGTTGCCATCCCGCAGCTTGGGTTCTTGCACGGGGATGGGGAGGAGGTGCAGCCAGCATCGCACACACTGCTGGCTGTTTTACCACTGATTGGAGGGGTCGGGGAGCTGTCTGGAACCTCTCTGTGGAAAGGTATCTGACATAGCCTGTCACGGTCGTGCTGAGAGAGGCGCAGCCTGTGCGGGTCAGCGGCGCAGAGGAGCCCGGTCTGCTCACGTCCCCGGGCCAGGCTGCACCGCTCTCTCTGCTTGGCCCTGCCCTGCCCAGAAAGGCTTCCCCACATCTCCGGGTGGGGAGCAGAGCCAGAGAGACCTCACCAGGCTCCCGCTCCCGGCCCTCAGCTGTGAGGAAGGGGCAGAGTGTCACACCGTGCCCACCCCCTTGTCGCCAGCTCCCGCTGAAGTGAAGTCAGGGCTAACGTGGCTGCAAGCAAGCAGCTGCTGCAGCTGCCCCAGCTGGGCGGCTCTGATCTACCACGTGTCAAACCCCGTCCTTTGCAAAGACACCCTCAGGGGTCCCAATGCCAGGACATCCCCTCTGAAACACAGGTCTCGGGCAGCTCTTACAAGATGGCTGATGTCAAGGCAGCTGCCAGAGTTTGGCTGCTGCAGGTGCACAAGTGGAAACAAGGCCAAAAAAGGAAAGCCAACCCCTAAACCTAACCCTAACCACTAACGCTAAACCTAACCTAACCTTGACCCTAACCCTGACCCTAACCCTAACCCTAACCCTAACCTTAACCCTAACCCTAACCCTAACCCTAACCCTGCCGCGTTTCATACCCCGTCCTTTGTGGATAGTAAGGGCTTGGCTATCGGAAGTTGTCGCGCTGTACGGAAAGATAGCCCCCCCCCCCCCCCCCCCTCCGGATAGCCAATAGCGTTTAGCCCATGACGTAAGCAGATGGAAGTGACGCTGTAAACCTAAGCTATATAATGCTGTGTTATTTATCAATAAACGCCATTTGCCGTCCACCACATTGGGGTCTGCGAGCTGATGGCCCGAGCGGCCTGCGGTTGGTTGCCGTTCCGTTCGTGAACCAGGTCGCCACGGCTACGTAGGCAACACTAACCCTGACCCTAACCCTAAACCTAAACCTAACCCTAACCATAACCCTAACTTTAAGCATAACCCTAATCCTAACTACGCTTACCCTAACCCCTAAACCTAAAACTAACCCTAACCCTAACGCTAATCCTAACCCTATCCCTAACACTAACCCTAACCTTAAGTCTAAACCTAACTCTAAACACTAACTCTAATCTTAACCCTAACTTTAAAACTAACTGTAATCGTAACACTAACCGCAACCCTAACCCCTAATCCTTACCCTAACCCGAACCATAAACCTAATCTTAAGCCTAACCCTAACCTAACCATAACCCCTAACCCTAATCCTAACCACTAACACTAAACCTAACACTAAGCCTAAGCTTAAACTTAAACCCTAACCCTAACACCCCTAACCCTAACCCTAACCCTAACACCTAATTTTTACTCTAATACGAACCATAAACCTAACCTTAACCCTAACCCTATCCTAAACCTAACCCTAACCCCAACCCTAACACTTACCCTAACCCTAACAGTAAAACGAACCCTCAGGCTAACACTAACCCTAACCTAACCATAACAATAACCCTAACCCTCACCCTAACAGTAACCCTGAAACCTAACCCTAACCCTAACTCTAAACCCTAACACTAACCCTATCCCTAACAGTAACCCTAACCAATAACCCTAGCGCTAAACCTAACTCTAAACCGTAACCTTAACCCTAACCCTAACCCTAATCCTAAACCTAAACCTAATCCTAAACCTAACCCTAACCCTAACCCAAATCCTAAAACTAACAACCCTAACCATAAACCTAAACGTAACACTAACCGTAACCGTAACCCTAACCCCTAATCCTTACCCTGACTCGAGCCATAAATCTAAGCTTAAACCTACCTCTAACCCTTATCCTAAACCCTAAACCTAACCACTAACACTAACCCTCACTCTATTCCTAAGCTTAAACATAACCCCTAACCCTAACAACCCTAACCCTAACCCTAACCCTTCCACTAACACTGACACTAACCCTAACCCCTAAACCTAACCCTAAACCTAAACCTAACCCTAACGCTAACCCTAACTTTAAGCATAACCTTAACCTTAACAGTGCTAACCCTAACCCTAACAATTAACCCTAAAACTAACCTAAACCCTAACCCTAACCCTAACCCTAAACTTAACCCTATCCCTAACACTAACCATAACCTTAAGCCTAAACCTAACTCTAAACACTAAACCTAACCTTAACCCTAAACCTAACCCTGACCTTACCCAAACCTTAACACTAGCCCTAACACTAACCCCTAACCCTAACCCTAAATCTAATCCCTAACCCTAACCTTAACCGAAAACCTAACCCTAAATCTAAATCTAAATCTAACCTAAACCTAAACCTAAACCTAACCCTAATGCTAACCCTAACCCCTTTAATCCTAACCCTAACCCTAACCCTAACACTAATTCTCACCGCTAACCCTAACCCCTAACCCTAACACTAACCCTATCCCTAAACACTAACACAAACTTTAAAACCTATCACCAACCCTCCCCTAACACTAACCCTAAGCCTACCTCCTAAAACCTTAACCCTAACCCTAACCCTAAACCCAACACTCACCTTAACATTACTCCTAATTCCTAACCCTAATCCTAAATCCTAACCCTAACCCTCACCCTACAACTAAACCTAACACCTACTCCGAAACCTAACCCTTACCCCTAACCCAAACCCTAACCCGAAGCCTAACGCTGACCATAAACCTGAATCTAAACCTCACCCTAACCCTAACACTAACCCTAACCCTAACCAAAACTATAATCCTAACAACCCTAAACCTAACCCTAACCCTAACCCTAACACAAACCCTAAACCTAACAGTCCTAACTGTAACACTAAACCTAAAACTAACCGTGAGCTTAACCCTAACCCTATCCCTAACGTTAAAAACCCTCAACCCTAACTGTAACCTGAAACCTATACTCTAACCCTAACCCTAAATGTAAATCCATATCCTAACCTTAACCCTAATCCTAAACCTAACCCTTACCCTAACCCTAACTCTAACACCTCTAACCCTAACTCATACCATAACAATCCTAACTCTACCCCTAACACCCTAACCATGACCCTGACGCTAACTTCAACCCTAACCATAACCCTAACCCTAACCCTAACCGTAACCCTAACCTAACCCCTAACTCTATCCCTAACATTAAACCTAAACTTAAGCCAACCCTAACCCTAACCTTAAACCTAACGCTAACCCTAAAGTTAACCTAAACATTAAGCCTATTCCTAACCCGAAACCCTAACCCTAACCTTAACCCTAATCCTAACCCTAAACACTAACCCTACCTTTAAACACTAACCCCAACCCTAACCCTAACCCTAACCCTAACCCTAACCTAACCCCTAACTCTATCCCTAACATTAAACCTAAACTTAAGCCAACCCTAACCCTAAACTCAAACCTAACCCTAACCCTAAAGTTAACCTAAACATTAAGCCTATTCCTAACCCGAAACCCTAATCCTAACCTTAACCTTAATCCTAACCCTAAACACTAACCCTAATTTAAACACTAACCCCAACCCTAACCCTAACCCTAACCCTAACCTTAACCACTAACACTAAGCCTAACTCTAAGCCTAAGCTTAAACATAACCATTAACCCTAACAACCCTAACCCTAAACCTAACCCTAACCCTAACTCTAATCATAACTCTGACCCTAACCCCTAATTCTAAACCTAACCCTAACACTAATCCTAACCCTAACACTAAGCCGAACCCTAACCCTTAAAACCGTAACCCTAACCTTAACCCCTAAGCCTAACCCTAACCCTGAAAGTAACCATGAACCTAATCCTAACCGAAGCCTAACACTAACCCTAACCCTAACTAATAATCCTAACCCCTAACTCTAACCCTAAACCTAACCCTAACCCTAAACCTAAATCTAACCCTAACCCTAACCCTAACCCTATCCTTAACACTAACCCTAAACCTAAGCCTAACCCCAAACCAAACCCTAAATCTAACCCTAAACCTAACTTAACGCTAACCCTAACTCTAACCCCCCTAACACGAACCCTAACCGAAACAACCCTAACTCCAACCCTAACCCCTGAACCCTGACCCTAAACCCAAACCTAACCCTAACCCTAACTATAACCGCTAAACCTAACCCTAAAGCTTAACCCTAAATCTAACCTTAACCATAAGCCTAACCCTAACTTTAAACTCTAACCCTATCCCTAACCCTAAACCTGACACTAACCCTCAGCCTAATACTAAACCTAACCCTAACCCTAAGCCTAAGCCTAAGCCTAACCCTAACCCTAACCTTAACCCTAACCCTAAACCTAACCCTAACCATAACCCTAACCTTAACCCTAACGCTAACACTAATGCTTAACCCTAAACCTAAACTTAACCCTAACCCTGACCTTAAACCTGACCCTAAATTTAATCATAATCCTACCCCTAACCCTAACCCCTAACCAAAACCCCAACCCTAATCCGAAAAATAAACCTAAACTTAAACCTAACCCTAACCCTAAGCCTAAAGCTAACTCTAACACCTAACCTTAACCTGAACCCTAAACACTAATCCTAACCTCAAAACTAAACCTAAGCTTAAACATAACCCCTAATCCAAAACCTAAACCTAACCCTAACCCTAACCCTAAACCTGACCCTAAACCTAATCCTTAACCCTAACACTAAGCCGAACCCAAACCCTAAAACACCTAAACCTAACTCTAAACCTAACCTTAACCCTAACCCTAACCCTAACAGTAACCCTAACCCTAACCCTAACAATAGCAACCCTAATTCTAACCCTAACCCCCTAACCGGTCATCAACAAATATTGTTTAACGTGACCTACTCTCTCAAGTGAGTGCAACTATGAATGCTCGAGCGGTTAGGGAATAACAAGGATCTCCTGGCATGGTGGTTAGAAACACTCCAGGTCCCCAGGTGTCTCCCGCTTCATCCTCACTTAACATAATTCTATCTCCGCCTTCAGCAGAAACTCGCCACACATATTCAACAGCTGACTCGCTTGGCAGCCTGGAGTATTTCTCTTTTATTCTTTCAACTTCTGTCGGTGTCCACGGCACGGTAACTGTAGTGGTATGGATTTCGTCATCATCATCAACAGCTGATTTTAAAGCTACATGTTCAAGGGCAGAGACCAGAGTAGGAGCAGGGGCTTCCTTAGCTTCTTTTTGTGCACAAGATAAACAGGCGCCTAACACTGCACAAATCACTCCTTTATCTTCACCTGTTTGGAGCTTTTGTGAAACCTGACACTGTTTAACACATTCAACTACTTTCTTTTCACCCTTCCAAAACTTCTGGGCCCACTCCTTCCCGGCCTGGGAAAGCGCACAACACACAGGTGAAAAAACATAGCATAGAAGAGAATCATTTAATTTGGAAGGGACCTACAATGACCATCTAGTCCAACTGCCCGACACCTTCAGGGCTGAGCAAAGGCCAAAGCGAGTCATTGAGGGCATTGCCCAAAGGGCTCCTGGGCACGGACAGGCCGCGGGCATCGACCGCCTCTCAGGCAGCCTGTTCCAGCGCCCGGCCACCCTCTCGGTGCACAAACGGATCCTCGTGCCCAGCTGAACCTGCCCTGGTGCAGCTCTGAGCCGTTCCCACGCGCCCTGTCCCTGGATCCCAGGAGCAGAGCTCAGCACCTCCCCCTCACATCCCCTCCTCGGGAAGCTGTGGAGAGCGGTGAAGTGGGACAGGGAAACACACGGCTGTGGGCAAGAACAGTCAGGTTGGGGCCTGAAAATGAGGATTTTGGCCCTGAAAATGAGGCTTTGCAGGTGAGGACTCTGGACTGAGGCACAGCGAACCTTCCCCCGGCCCAGGGCAAGGCTGTGCCAGGCCAGAGCACAGAGGAGGTGGCCACCTCTGCACCACGGCACGAGTGGCGACTCGCCAACTTGGCAGGGCGCGGGGGCCTTTCTGTGCCCGGGGGTGCCTGGGGAGGGGGCAGGCTGCCTAAAGCCCCTCCCCTCCTCCTGCCCTCCAGGCCTCTGTGCTCCTGTGCCGCAGCAGCAGAGGGGATCGGGGGTGCCCAGGACGCAGTGGCCCTGATTGGGATGCACAGGGCTCGGGGTGCCTGGAGCAGAGGCAGCACCGCCTGAGGCGGCAGAACAGGCGGCTGGTGCGGATCGGTGTCACCCGACACCGATCAGGTGAGAAGAGACAACGTGTCGGGAAGAGAGGTTCAGGCCCCTTGACCTGTCCGTCAGGTAAAGGTCTCGCTTGGCTCCTCCTCCCAAAGAGACTTATCAAGTGCCAATTTTTATATCTTTGAAAATGTTGTGGCGAGGTAAGACTAAGTCAATTCTTGTGTATGGATTGGCTCTTGGCACGGAATGTCGTGTGGTCAGAAGCGGGACTCAGCAGTGTGACACGCCTTCAGAGCGGGCATCTTGGTGTGCGCATCCGGGGGCCATCTGTTCTTTATCCGAAGCGATCTCTGGCTGTGCGGCCTCCACGGCGCCCCACAGATCACTTGGTTTACAGTGGTGGGCCATCCCCCCTTGCTTCTGTCTGAGAAGATAAGCACCAGTCAGTTGCTCCCTTTGTTAACTCTTCGGCTCTTGGCGCCTCAGTCCCAGCATGTCTTTTGTCTTGTGTTGACAAGTCCAGCAAGGCCATCGCTTCCAGATGCCCTTAGTCCCTGTTTCCCGAGATAATTCAAGAGATTTACTGTTGCTTTCCTTACTTGTGATTGGTCTTCCCCTGCAAACAACAGGTCATCACCACAGTGTAATATCTTCACCTCCGGCTTTGCTTCCTATCCCTTTCCTACTTTTTCCAAGGCCTGTCCACACCATTCAGGAGATCCCTTCTATCCCTGGGCTAAAACTGTCCACTGAAACGGATGTTTCCGTCCTGTGTTGGGATCCTCCCATTCAAAAGCAGAACTTTCCCTGCTTTCCCTCTCTAATGGGCATACCCAAAAGGCATCCTTTCAATCAATCACTGAGAAGCATTTGCTGTTTTCAGGGATATGACTCATGATGGTGTAGGGATTGGGGACCGCAGGACACCATTCCCAGACTAGTTTGTTCATTTCCCTGAACTCTTGCACTAGTCTGTAAGATCCATCCCCTTTCTTTACTGGCAGTATAGGGGAGTTGTACGGGGACATGCACTGTTCCAGTAGCCCCTCTTTTAAAGTTTTCAGTTACTGGCTTCAATCCCAGTCTCCCTTCCTTACAAATGGCCTATTGCCTCATCTTTCTTGGTCTGTTATTGTTTAACAATCCATTTCTAGGCCTCCTCGATTTCCAGGGCCCACCCACACAGGTTCCTCTCTGTCGGTATCTCTTGCATCGTTAAGCGCAGTCGGACTACTACATTGTTTCCCCATGGAATTAATCCTATCCCTAACTTCCCTATCAAACCTCTTCCCAACAAATGAGATCCTTCCAAAGTAAACTTCTTCCTCCTATGAACCTCACCAGGAAACGGGACCTCTGGTCTTTGGAAATGTGTATTTGTCAATGTCCATAACTCGACCCTCTGCGAAGAGATCTCAGTGGTTCCCACAAGTCTCGCTTTCAGTTTTGTGCCTCAGGGAAAGGGTCAGATTTTAGGGCAAACACCGATAAACCAAACACTCTGTTGGCACACAGCATTTGGAGAAGCATGTGGTGGGAGCTAAAACGACATCTTGACTAAAGTAGCCAGCTATGTCTGGGCTGCTGGAAAGCGTGGGCGTCGGGCAGCTGTGCGGGCAATGCCGCTTCCTTCGGGGGCTGCCATTTCCTCTCTGCCCTCTGCCTCCCTACAGAAAAGACTTGCCCAGGGTATGGAGAAACGCGGCTTCTGCTGGGGAAAGCCTCAGCCAGGGCTCAACTGGTGAAGCAAGCCTGGGGCCAGGGAGAGCCGAGGGGGCAGAGGTCCTGCAGGCAGCAGGACAGGCCAGGAAGGACGCTGCCGGCTCAGCTCGCCGCACATCGGAAGGACCCCACGGGCTTCTTCTTCTGGCTTTTTAATTATTCAAACGGAGTCGTTTTCCTGCCAAAGGCTGCACCTCCGCCTGCCTTAGCAGCAGCAGCAGCACAGCGCTCGCAGGTTGCGTCCCAGTGTCCGGCACCGCCGCCGCCACGGAGAGCCCAGCCTGTGCATGGTCTGAGCTGCCAGGGAACGGACGGAGGATTCACTGTCTGTCTCCAGGTTCTTGAGGGCTGTGACAGAAAGCAACAGAGCCGAGATGAACCCCCGCTGTGTGCAGAGACCCCCAGGCATCCCCTCCAGCCCGTGCTCCCTACTCACCCCTGCAGAGCCGGTAGATCTGCTGCTCGCTCCTCAGGTACCGTTCGGCAAGCCCTAGGCACAGAGCTGGGTCAGAGCCCCTGCTCCCCAGCACGCTGGTGCCAGCGCAGCGGCGGGGGCTGGGGCCAGGCTGCCAAAAGAGGGACCACGGGGCTGTGGCTCACCGATGAACCTCACGGCCTCCTCTCGCAAGCTGGGCTGAGCATCCTCCAGGTACCGCAGGCTCTGACACAGGTATTTGTCAACCCTCCTTGTGTCCCGCGCCAGCTGGAGAGAGCAGAAGGACATGGGCATGTGGCAGTGCCTCCTCCCAGCGCCTGCCATTCCCCTTCCCACCCAGGCCATTGCCATCTCCCAGCCAGGAGCCCTGTGGAGGGTCCTGAGACCCCCTCCCTCCCGCTGCAAGGCCCAGATGGGCCAGGGTCTCCAGATCCTGGGGCTTGTCCTCACCAAGCACTCTGCAATCCTCCGTGTCTGCTGTTTCTGCACCTGGGCTTTGAGCTTCTTCCAGCCGAGGAGCTCTGCTGCAGCCAGGAGGGCTTCTCTGGAGGCCTGCAGAACAGCAGAAGCTGGGAGATGGCACCACGGTCTGGGGAAGGAGACCTGGCGTCCCCATCCTCTTGGCTTTGTTGCTGGGCTGATCCCACCCTTAGGAAGCTGGGACGTGCCCTGGCCCAAACAGCCGGGGGTCTCTTCCCTGCACCACGCTTAGCTTTGAAGTCTGTACCTGGGCCACGCTGTCGACCTGGTCGCTCATGTGAAAGATCAGCGGGACCAGGAACCCCCGCACTTTGATCTTCATCTTCCACTCTTCGTTCTCCACCACTGACTGCAGCAGGATTCTGCAGAGGCTGATGGAGAGCTCTCGCAGCTGGCTGGAGTGCTGGTGGCAAGGAGGAGAGGTGGACTTGAGAAAGAGCGTCAGCCTGCCCGTGCTGGGCAGGAGCGTTGTCATGGCTGAGGTGAGGGGAGATTTAGGGGGGGCCCATGCTTGGCTGCAAAGCCTAGAAGACATCCCACGAGAGCCTGGGGGAGCAGACCCTGCTCCACGGGCTGCCCAGAGGGCTGGGCTGAAGGGCAACTGTCCTTGCAGGGTGCCCATGTGCGGGGCTCAGACTCCCTCATCAGCCTTACATGGTGAAAGAGGGGCGAGAGATCCTCCACCAGCTGCACAGCGATGTGGCTGGCCTCGGTCCTGTTCAGGTGACCCATCACATTTCTGACGACCACCAGGAACTTCATCTTCATATTTGTGTAACCACCATGGAGCATCTTCATGATGTGTGGCAGGAGGGCCTTCATTTTTCTTGCCTGTATCAAAGACAGAGTTTCCCTTTGTCCAAGGCCAAGCCACCGCCCCACTCACTGCACCAGCCCCAGGCTGCCAACTTGGCTCCCCTTGACAAAGCCCTGCTCACCGTGTCAGGTCTCTCCGACAGCGTGACGAGGACTCCGAGGATCAGGGAGACCGTCACCAGGTTTGGATGCCTCTCATTGCTCTCAAGCTGGGACTCGTCAGCAACATCCTCGGACTGAAGCTCGCTGCTGGCCGTCAGCTGAAGCAAACACAGCAGTGAGATACTGGCAGAGGCTGCAGGGCTCACGGAGGGTGACCAGCGCTTGCTGATGCCAAGATCACACCAAGACAGCTGGGTTTGTCAGGGAGGGATGGAGAGGGAGGGAGGGACAATGCCTGCCACGGCTGAAGGGCAGGCAGTGCAGCCACAGCCCACTTACATCCGCCAGCCAGAAGTCAGGGTCTTGTATGATCACATCCAGCATGTTTCCTGTTGCTTCCTTGTGAAAGATGCTGGAGTCTTTCATTGCCTCGATGAGCACCAGGACCATGTCTGTCCTCTCGTGAGGCTTAAGGTATCTTGCAGATTCCTAGAGGAGGAAGGCGGGGAGCAAGGACAAGTCACACCGAGTGCCGTGATGGTGCTGCTGAGCTGGGTGGTGCGAGCAGCCCTGGCGAGAGATGCCTGGCCGTGCTGGTGGCAGTGCCCGCGGGAAAGCCGGCAGCAGGGACTGCGGTGGCTGCTGAGGGGAGGATGAGAAGAGAGGGCCGTGGGGTGAGGGAGGACGGTTGGGGTCCTGGGCAGAGTGTGCTGTTCCTGCAGCGAACCAGGGCTTGCTGGTGGTTAGGAGCTGCTGCTGGGACAGCGAGTGCAGCCCTGGCACAGTCCCTGCTCCAGGACAGCAGCAACCCTCTCACCAGGGACAGCAAGGCCACGTCAGCCCCATTCATTCTGGACACCTTTGCTCACACGAGTGCCCTGCTGACGCCATGGAGAAGAGTCCCAGCAAGCGAGGAGCTCCTTACCCTGTTCATGACAGCGGCTGCACACTGCGAGTAGTCGATTTCACCTTCACAACGGAGCTGTGGTGCTTCATCTTTTAGCAGTGAGCGGCCTAAACAGCGGGGCAAACACACAAGAGTCAATGAGACACGGCAGCTTTGCTGGCAAGCTTACCAAACCCCCTCAGCTCTGCCTGCAAGATGGCAGGTCACGAGCGGTCGAGGAGATTTCTGGAGGGCATCAGGAAAAGCTTCTTGCTAGAAGCAGTGGTGGGAGCAGCCGGGGTGCTGCAGAGATGGATGTGCTCTTCACGAAGAGGGAAGACATGGCTTTGGGGCATGGTGATCAATGGTGGCTTTGTCTGTGGGGACCAAAAAACCGTGGTATACGGGTAACCAGCTCGCATCTAGTGAAGGAGGAGAGGAGGGGGGCTGCAGAGAGGGTGTGGTGGCAGGAGAGCGCAGAGGCAGGAGCTCTGCCCTCCGTCCAGCCCCATGCCAACCCGGGCACAGTTGTCCCGTGCGTGTATTGGCTGGAGGGTGCGCGGCAGACGGGCTGCGATGCTGGAGCACGGCGCAGCGGGGAAAGCCCCCAGTGCAGCGGGCTGAGGAGCTGGCTTGCAGCCGGGCAGGAAAAGTCCCCGCATCCCACAGCACGGCCCTGGAGCACGAGCTGGGTCCCCTCTGCTCTCTCTCTCCTCGGGAATCGGCACTCAGGCAGCATCACGGCCACCAGCCGCGGGACCCCCGCTGCCAGCGTGCCGGGAAATGGCGATGCCGGCGTTGAGCGGGGTGCGCTCGCTGGCCCCAGCCCTGCCCAGACCCACGGGGCCCCTCACTCACCAATCTGCAGTGGCTGGACCACGCACACCTCATCGGGCTGCGGCAGAGAGCTGCTGTCCTGGGGAGCCCCATCCTCCTCGCAGGCCACCCCGGGGCAGCTGGGGGATCTCTCGGCCATCATGCGGGATGGATGAAAGGGATAGGGATGGACAAGGGGGAAGCTTCGGCAAAAAGCCTCGGCGCCGCGGGGAAAGACGTGGGCTGCGCTCGGGGGCTCCTCGGCAGCTCTGGGCTCCTGCCCTGTCCCGTCGCCGTCCTGCTGGACACTGCGGGCTGGAGGCTGCAGCCGTGCTGACCACTTGCAGCGCAGTGGAATGTCAGCAAGTGAGGTCACAAAGGGCCCCAGTGTGACCCAGGCAGGGAGGGGCAGGGCGTCCCTGGGGCTCTCGGGCACCTGGGTGCTCTCGGGTGTTCTCCAGCCCCCCTCTGCCCTTCTGTCCCCTCGGGACCTCCCTGCTGCCCTCCCGGCTGTCCCAGAGCCCCATGCTCAGACACCCCGGCGTGCCCCAACGACGTCCCTTGCCTCTCGGTACACTGCAGAGCCCTGCCCCTGCCCCTCAACGGCGTTAAATGTGTCAGATTCACTCCAGCTCAGCAGAAATCCTGCTTTTGTGTCGCCTCAACTCTGCTCCTCCTCCCACCAATCAGGAAGAGCTCGTGCCTTTTAGCCCTGGTACACTCCGGACCCCTTCCGAGGCCTTCAGTGCACCCCAGACCCCTCTGCGGGACCCCGAGCTGCCCTCAGGGACGATTGCGTGGTCCCGCTGGGGTGGAGGATCCCTGGGCTGCTGTGGCAGGGCTGCCCTCCAGCCTGTGTGGGGTGTTTGTGGCTGTGGTGGTTTAACCCCAGCCGCCAACTGAGTAGCACACAGCCGCTCGCTCACTCCCCCTGCCCCGTTCATCGGTGTGCTGGTTTCAGCTGGGATGGAGTTCGTTGTCTTCCTGTTAGCTGGTGGAGTGCTGCGGTTTGGGTTTGGGCTGGTGACGATGCTGATAACGCGCTGATGTTTCGGTTCAGCTGCTAAGCAGGACTTACGCAGCCAAGGACTCTGCCATACCGTAGGGTGTCATGCTGAGCATACACGGGGGTTAACTGGCCGGAGGGTGCCACGGCTTGGCAACTAACTGGGCAGTGGTCAGCGGGCGCTGAGCAATTGTACTGACCGATGCCCGACTCTTCTTCTGGGTCATTCGATAGGAAGGGCTTACGACCCGACGGGAATGGGGAACGTGCATTCTCCAAAACCCCACAATACCTAAGCAGGCTTGTGTTTCCTTTTTGCTGGTCGCTGCAGACGTAGCTGCCGTTGTGGTGATCACATCCATTGGGATCTGACGACGGCCATCTTGCCATTTGACACCTAAAGACCGGATCGCCTGCGCAGGTCCCTTGGCCTTACTTTGTTTGATGGCAAAGCCGGCTTTCAGAAGGATTTGGACTATTCTGTTCCCTTTCTCCAAACCTGCTGCTGCTGTGTTGCCCCACACGATGATGTCATCAAGGCACTGTAGGAGTTGCGGAGCTTTCCCCTGTTCCAAGCACACTGTGGATCAGCCCCTGGCAAGTGGTGGGGCTGTGTGGGGCAGCCGATTCCAGGTGTCCTGGACGCCCCTCCAAGGGACAGCAAACACTGGCCGGCACTCTGCTGCCGAGGGGATTGAGAAGAACACATCAGCGTGGCGTACCACTCTGCTACCTTGGACTCCAGTGGATAGTGAAGTTCTAGCATGTCCGGCATGCTAGAGCTCACAGGCAGCAGGATGACTTCATCCAGGCCACGACCGCCTGCTGTCAGTCTCCACTCTCCATTAGACTTTCGCACCGGCCATATGGGACTCGTCAAGGATGAGCGAGTCCTGCTGATCCCTCCTTGACTCTCCAGCTGACGGATCAGCTTCTGGCTGGGGATCACAGAGTTCCTCGGCTAGCATGTCTGGCAGTTTCTCCACAGCTGAGACGCAGGCCCCTAGGGAGGAAGAGACACTCTGTATTGCCGGAGTTGACCCGCCAATTCATCCACTGTTTGTTCCTCTCCGTCTTGCCAGGTCTCAACTGCCAAGGAGTTGACATACGATGACGGTTCGCTCTGTACAAACTTCCACCACACGGGCCGCGTGCACTTCACTTTGTCTGGATCTTTGGGTAACTGCTCATTGTTCAAGTCATCATAAATCCCCTCTAGCACAGCTAAGTCCCTCCGGTACTGGATACCTCTCTCCATGGTAGTCCACTCGCCTGGGTGACACATAACATCTTCCTTGAAGGGACTCCTTGCCTTCCCGCCCGACAGCAGTCACCTCCAGAGGCCCCTTTTCCAATCGCTTTGTCAATACCCCCTTCCCTCGGAAGGAATCACAGCTGCTTGGCTTCCTTGCCCTTGATCCCAGGCTGCCGGTTCCATTACCCCAGCACTGGAGCTGCCCGGACGACGGCTGAAATCGCTGACCTGAAATGCTCTTGTATTCCCCACCTCTTCCAGACAGCAAATTCCTTCATCTTTGGCCAGACACAAAGTTCAGTGCTGGGATTTGAACATGGTTACCCCGGCCTGATTGCCAGCAATATCACGAGTGGCTCGACCCACCTCTCCAATAAATCTCTTGATTTGTCATACCCTGCCACTTTCTGCCAGCAGCAATTTCTGTCACGCCCTTTGATTTAGTTCCTACTTGTTAACTACGAGAATGCTGCATTGCTGGGCAGCCCCAGGTGGGGTTCAGGGACTGCAGCTGCAAATGCTGCACTTGGGCACTTCATAGCGTGCAGGTACCTAAGACGGGTATCAGAGCCCAGCTCTTTGGCTGGCCCTTGGACCGCAGGCAGAGACGACGCCTTGGTCCATGCTGTAACTGCTGTTCTGCCTTGTTCCTGGGTTGTGCATCTTAACGTTAGAGCGTCAAAGCAGTGTGAGCTGTGCTGGCGTCATCCTGCACGCAATAGCAGGGACGTACTGGACTCAAGGATTGCTCCCTTGGCAATCCAGTCGAGGTCTGGCGCGTATCCCAACGTTGTTTGAGGAGGATGACTCTTAACACCCGATGTCTCAGTAATAGAAGCATAAAGATGGGGAAAGCGGCAGGAATCTGCCCCTGAAGCAATTACTCCTTCCAAAAAATTCTGGAGGCGGCAGGAAAAATGGGGGAGTTACCCAGAAAGAATGTCGCAAGCAGTGCTGCGAAGGAGAGCCTTACGCGAGCAGAGAGCGGTGGCAGGGCGTAGCTGGGGGAGGGGAGGGCCCAGTGCAGGCCATGCTCCTTTTAAGCTTGCCTCGCTCCTGCTGCATCCCCCTCGCTGCCGTCTTTTGGGGAAATGGTGACGTTGCTCCCTCATGGAACCTGGTGCCATCAGCACCTGAGGCAGAGCCCATGTGCACTGCGATGGGTGGGAACCCCCAAACTGCCGCCAGGACCCTGGCCCAGCCCCTGTCTCCCCACACCTCCGGCAGCCGAGAGCTGCCATGGAGCCACTGCCCAGCATGACCACGCTGGGGCACCTCCAGAGCTCTGCTCTGCCCGAGCTGACTGGGGCCGGGCGACTGGGGGCAACTGGGACAGGATGGGAAGAGGTGCCTGAGGACTCGCTGCCTGGGAATCTCAGGATGGGGGTGACTCTCCTTTTGCCATCGGACCCCCTCCAGGCCTCTGTGCTCTGCTGGGAACCCTCCGGAGCCCGTCACAGTGCAGGGAAGTGGCCGTGCAGCAACAGCAGACGCTGGGCCTGGCTGGGATGCCCGGAGACCCGCGGGGTGGCCGCAGCTGGGAGCACCCTTCCTGTGCCCTGTCCTGTCTGCGTGCTGGAGGGGACGGCAGGCCCCTGTGGCACAGCCCAGCTTCTGCTGCTGGGTCTGGGCTGAGCTGTGGGAGTGGGGAAGGATGGCTGCAGGGCCAGGAGACGCGGCTGTGACCCGAGGCCTTCGCGGGGCTATCGTTCAAAGCAGCGTCCCTGCACCCCGGGGTGCCGTGTGTGCAGAAGTACTCTGGGACTCAAGGCAAGGAGAACTTCTGCCCTGGCTCACGCGCAAGGATGTGCGAGCCCAGAGCGTGCTGGAGGCGGGCAGCTCTCAACATCGGGACCAACGATAACCTGCATGCTTGGCAGAGAGCAAGCGCCTTTTGTTGCCGCGCGATGTCTCAGCAGGGGCTGCTTGGGCTAAAGCTTCTCTGCTCTCTTCTCCTCTGCTCTCCTTTCCTCTGGGTTTCGTAGTGCAGCAGAGCAGCTGCGAGCTCCTGGGCTGGGAGCTGTTGCCATCCCGCAGCTTGGGTTCTTGCACGGGGATGGGGAGGAGGTGCAGCCAGCACCGCACACACTGCTGGCTGTTTTACCACTGATTGGAGGGGTCGGGGAGCTGTCTGGAACCTCTCTGTGGAAAGGTATCTGACATAGCCTGTCACGGTCGTGCTGAGAGAGGCGCAGCCTGTGCGGGTCAGCGGCGCAGAGGAGCCCGGTCTGCTCACATCCCCGGGCCAGGCTGCACCGCTCTCCCTGCTTGGCCCTGCCCTGCCCAGAAAGGCTTCCCCACATCTCCGGGTGGGGAGCAGAGCCAGAGAGACCTCACCAGGCTCCCGCTCCCGGCCCTCAGCTGTGAGGAAGGCGCAGAGTGTCGCACTGTGCCCACCCCCTTGTCGCCAGCACCCACTGAAGTGAAGTCAAGGCTAACGTGGCTGCAAGCAAGCAGCTGCTGCAGCTGCCCCAGCTGGGCAGCTCTGATCTACCACGTGTCAAACCCCATCCTTTGCAAAGACACCTCAGGGGCCCCAATGCCAGGACATCCCCTCTGAAACACAGGTCGAGACCTGTGCAGCTCTTACAAGACGGCTGATCTGAAGGCAGCTGCCAGAGTTTGGCTGCTGCAGGTGCACAAGTGGAAACAAGGCCAAAAAAGGAAAGCCAAACAGCACAACCCTGAATGCTTTACCTTGCGGCCCGGGGAGGTCTGATAGAGCCGGTTTCTGGTTAAACCGGCAGAGACCATCGTCACTGCCGGTGGGAGTGGATCTCGGCAGTGCAGGACACAACAGAAATCATTCCCTGCAACCACCCAGAAGCGAGGAGTTGTTTCCAGCCCAGACACTCAGCCATGGCCAGCAACAACAGCCAGGCAGGAGACCGCAGCAAGGGGGAAACGGCAGCCGTGGGGAGATCCAGGAGAGCTGGAGCAGCCCTCCCTCTCCCCCAGGAACAGGCAGGGCATGCTCAGGACAGGAGCATCACCTCACCTGGGCCTCAGACAGCTCCACAGGGTTTGTGTCTGGGAGGAACTTCAGGGCCTGCCCCTGGACGCGTCTGAGGTCCCGACAAGCTGCCAGCGCCATCCCGAGAGCCTTGTCCAGGAAAAGCTGAAAGAGAAGGGGCCGAGCCCAGCCTGTCAGGAGATGGCTGGCCCCAGACAGACCCGGCAGTGCCCGGCAGCAGGTGAAGCTCGCCGCGGGGCCAGGCTGCAGCCAGGCACTGGGGCAGCCCGGGCGGAAGCGCTTTTTGGGGGTGAGGGAAGGGGAAGCAGTGAAAACCGCGGGCGTGGGGCAGGAGATCCACCTTCTGCCAGGAGTCGGGGACAGAGCTGCCCAGCTGCTGGCTCAGCTCCGGGCTCAGGGCCACGCTCCAAGCCTTGTCTTCGGTGGGCTTCAGCGATGCTGGCAGGAACTGGGGTGAACAGGAGAGGAAGCGAGTGTTCCGCTGCCCTTGGACTTTTCCACACACGCGTCCTGGGATGCTGCTGGGGGAGAGCTGCCAGGAGCAGCAATCTCTTCCCCCACCCCACACAAACCTCTTTTCACCAGCCTCCCTCCCACAGCTCTGTCTGCTCCCTTCTCTCCCCTCTCTTTGTGACACCCCTCAAGGATGCTGTACTTTAAGCACATGGTGCTCCCGCTCTGCAGAGTCCAGGGACCTCTCGGTTCTTCCTCAAAAGCAAGAGGAAGAAAAAGCTTTTGCTGCTATTGAAGCTCACAATAAAAGACGAGCCCGGTGGTCTCCTCTGCGGGCAGACCTCTCAAAAGTCCCAGGCTAGCTGGCCAGAAAGGGCCTGCGAGCCTCTGCGCCAAAGCCCTTGCAAGGCCAAAGACACAGGAGGGGTCGCACGGGCAATGTCAGAGCAGAGGATTCAACCTGGGGAAGGATGCGCTTCCTGCGGCTCATCCCCGCTGCTTGGCCGCAGCTCCCAGGACAACGCCGGCTCCCGAGTCCCAGCACACGTTGGCAACACACATTTTCTCCTGAACGACCCCCTGCTTTCTGCCCATTTCACAGAATCACGCAGAATCCCAGAATGGGAGGGGTTGGAAGGGACCTGTGTGGGTCATCCAGTCCAAACCCCCTGCCAAAGCAGGGTCACCCAGAGCAGGCAGCCCAGGACCGCTTCCAGGCGGGTTTTGAATATCTCCAGAGAAGGAGACTCCACAGCCTCCCTGGGCAACCTGTTCCAGGGCTCCGTCACCCTCAGAGGAAAGAAGTTCTTCCTCATGTTCAGACAGAACTTCCTCTGCTTCAGCACTGGACACAGTACTGCGGATGGGGCCTCACTAGGGCAGTGTAGAGGGGAAGGAGAACCTCCCTCGACCTACTGCCCACAGTCCTCCTCATGCATCCCAGGATCCCATTGGCCTTCTTGGCAGCCAGGGCACACTGCCGCCTTATGGTCAACCTGTCGTCCACCAGCACACCCAGGTCCCTCTCCACACAGGTGCACTCCAGCAGGTCCCCCCCAAGCTTGTACTGGTGCATGGGGTTGTTCCTCCCCAGGTGCAGGACCCTGCCCTTGCCCTTGTTCAACCTCAGCAGGTTCCTCTCTGCCTAACTTTCCAGCCTGTCCAGGTCACGCTGAAGGGCAGCACAGCCTGCCGGTGTATCCACCACTCCTCTCAGTTCTGTGTCGTCAGCAAACTGGCTGAGGCTACACTCTAACTCTTCATGCAGGTCGTTGATGAAGAAGTGAAACAAGACTGGGCCCAGTACTCACCCTGGAGGGACACCACTAGTTACAGGCCTGCAACTAGACCCAGCGCCGCTGATGACAACCCTCTGAGTTCTGCCTTTCAGCCAGTTCTCAATCCACCTCACTGACCACTCATCCAGCCCACACTTCCTCAGCTTCCCTAGGAGGATGTTACGGGAGACAGTGTCGAAAGCCTAGCTGAAGTCGAGGTAGACAACATCCACGGCTCTCCCCTCACCTACCCAGCCGGGCATGCCATCGTAAAAAGCTATCAGATTGGTCAAGCATGATTTCTCCTTGGTGAATCCATGCTGACTACTCCTGATAAGCTTCTTTTCCTCCACTTGCTCGATGATGACCTCCAGGATGAGCTGCTCCATCACCTTTCCCGGGGTGGAGGTGAGGCTGAGCGGCCTGTACTTCCCTGGGTCCTCCTTTTAGTGCCCTAGAGATGCCGGCCGGGCAAAGACTCAGGGCACTGCGGTGGGGACTTGTGGAGTCCTGGCTGAATGAGAGGGGACATAGCTTGCTGCATTGAGCAACCCAGGTTCCGATCTGGAAGTGAGCCTTGGGAGCTGCTGACACGGAACCCTGCTGGGAAGGGAGAGCGACGAGCTCGGGACACTGGAGCAGGGGGAACGTCACCGTTTCCTGCCACACTGTCACTTCCTTCCTGCCACGCTCTTGTTTCCTGCCACAGTACTGTTTTCACATCGAGATGCAGCTCTGCACCAATCACAACGAGTTGCAGTAGTTTTGCTTATCTATGGGTTGAGGGTCTGACTAATCAGATGCTGTAATAGTTTTGCTATATAAACCTTTGTTTTTGCTGACTAATAAAGGTGAACGATCATACTCATTACAACGTTTCCGTAACCCACGCCAACATTTGGTAGCAGCGGATGAACGGTTTCCCTGCAGGAGTCCCTGAGTCTGCGGTGAGCAGCTAGAGAGGGGGCGTGGGAACAACGGCTGGGAGGGTCCTGCCTGGGTGCGAACGCGCAGGGCAGACACGGACGGCCGACTCCCAGGAATTTTTGAGCCACACTGGGGCTGCCTGGCGCAGCTAAATTTTAAGGTGGAGGCCGTGGTCGCAGGCATGGAGGTGGATGCTGCAGCAACGTTGCTCGTCGGTATTCTCTCTAAGAGAGGAATAGACGCAACGGCAAAGCGACTCATGAAGTTGATTAAACTGGAGCAACGATGGGGTCTCTTTGCGGATACCCCGCTACTGTTTTCTGTCTCGGAATGGCAAGAGTTAGGAGAGACTATGTGGGAAAGGACAAGAACGGGGGAGGAAAAGGAGGAAAGAGAGATAAAAGCCATCCGTGAGCTCTGGCGAACAGTATTACAGACCTTAAAAGCCATGAAAGCTGAACGAGAGGTGGCGTGTGCTGTAGCTCAGATGCTAGCTCCGGAGTCTGGGAAAGATGACGCGCCTAAGCCTGGGACATTAGCACGGGTTTTCGGGCTACCTGCCGTTAGAGGGATGACTGGGATCACCTGTAACACAATTGCCGAGATTCGGGCGAGTGCGGAGCACGGTTCCGGTCTGGGCGCAGTGGGGGGGTGGCCCACCGGAAGTTGCCGCTAGAGAGATCAAGTCCAAATGCGAGCCGGACACGGTAGTACGACCGCCCCCGGGGAGAGGGGAGGAGTCGGGCGCAGAAGTGCGCCCTATGGAATCGATGGCCTTGCTGGACTTGTCGAATGCAAGACAAAAGACAAACGGACTGAGGCATCAAGAGCTGAAGAGCTAACAAAGGAAGGAAATAACTGGTGCTTATCTTATCAGACAAAAGTAAGGGGGGATGGCCCATCACTGTCAACTCAGTGATGTGTGGGGCGCCGCGGAGGCTGCGCAGCCAGAGATTGCTTCAGAGATTGCTTTGGACAAAGCACAGGTGGCCCCCGAATACACATACCAAGATGCCCGCTCCGAAGGCGTGTCACACTGCTGAGTCCTGCTTCTGACCACACGACATTCCATGCCAAGAGCCAATCGATACACAAGAATTGACTTAGTCCCACCTCGCAAAAAGATTTCCAAACATATAAAAATTAGCACTTGAAAAATCTCTTTGGGAGGAGGAGCCAAGCGAGAACTTCACCTGACGGACGGGTCGACGGGCCTGAACCTCTCTTCCCCACCCAAGAAGGGACGCCTTTTTGGTAAGAGTCGCGCCTCTGACTTTGTCAGACGTATCCCCCGGAACACATTGTTAACTAAAGTGCTAAACTATTACTCTGAGCTCAACTTTTGTAGACAGTGAATATATCAACCCCAATTCCGAATCTGTGATAACTGTCGCTTGAATAAATTACCTGTTGTTTCAACTTTGCGAAATTGTTTCAGTGAAAGTCCTTGGAAGGGCTCTGGCAGGCTAGTTGAATATCAGACTCCCCTTACCCCCCCTTTAACGCGACACCCTATCACTAACCCTAACCATAACCCTAACTCTAATGTAACCCCTAACCCTAACACTAACACCGACAATTAACCCTATCCCTAACCCTAACCCTAAACTCAACCCTAACCCTAAACCTAACCCTAAACCTGACACCCCTAACCCTAACCCTAACCCTAACCCTAAACTTAACACCATTGCTAAATCTAACCCTAACCCTAACCCTAACCCTAACCCTAACCCTAAACCTAAACCTAACTCTAACAATAAACCTAACCCTAAACCTCACACTAACCCTCACTCTTACCTAAACCTAAACCTAACCCTAAATCTAACCCTAACGCTCACTCTAACCCTAACCTTAAACCTAGCCCTAATCCTAACCCTCACCCTAATGCTAACCCTAAACGTAACCCTCACCCTAACCCTAAACCTAACCCTAACCCTAACCCTAAACCTAACCCTAACCCTAATCCAAACACTTACACTAACCCGAACCCTAAAACTAAACCTAACCCTAACCCTAACCTAACCATAACAATAACCCTAACCCTGACACATTTAACCCTAACCCTAACACTAACCCTAAACCCTAATCCTAACCCTAACCATAACCCTAATCCTAACGCTAACCCGAAGCCTAAACTCCCTAACCCTAAACGTAACCGAAACATTCCTAACTCTAACCCTAACCCCTTAACCCTGACTTTGACCCTAACACCAAATCTAACCCTAACCTTAATTCTAACCGCTAAACCTAATCCTAACCCTTAACCCTAATTCTAAACCTAACTATAAGCCTAAGCTTAAATTTAAACGCTAACCCTAACCCTATCCGTAACCCTAAGCCTAATACTAACCGTAACCCCTAACTCTAACCCTAACCCTAAATACTAATCCTAACCTTAACCATAAACCTAAGCTTAAACATAATCCCTAAAACTAATCCTTACCCTAACCCTAAACCTAAATCTGAGCAAACACTAATCCTAACCCTAACCCCTATCCCTAGTCCTGAACCTAACCATGACTCTAACTCTAACCCGAACCCTAACCCTAATTCTAACCCTAACACTAAAGCAAGCCCTAACCCTAAAAACCCTAAACCAAACTCTAACCATAAACCTAATCCTAACCCTAACCCTAACCCTAACCCTAACCCAAACCTTAAGCCATAACCCTATCCCTAACACTAAACCAAAACCTAAACCTATCCCTAACCCTAACCCTAACCCTAAACCTAAATCTAACCCTAACCCTAACCCTAACCCTATCCTTAACACTAACCCTAAACCTAAGCCTAATCCCAAACCAAACCCTAAATCTAACCCTAAACCTAACTTAACGCTAACCCTAACTCTAACCCCCAACACGAACCCTAACCGAAACAACCCTAACTCTAACCCTAACCCCTTAACCCTGACCCTAAACCCAAACCTAACCCTAACCCTAACTCTAACCGCTAAACCTAACCCTAAACCTTAACCCTAAATCTAACCTTAACCATAAGCCTAACCCTAACTTTAAACCCTAACCCTATCCCTAACCCTAAACCTGACACTAACCCTCAGCCTAATACTAAACCTAACCCTAACCCTAAGCCTAAGCCTAAGCCTAAACCTAACCCTAACCCTAACCTTAACCCTAACCCTAACCCTAACGCTTAACCCTAAACCTAAACTTAACCCTAACCCTGACCTTAAACCTGACCCTAAATTTAATCATAATCCTACCCCTAACCCTAACCCCTAACCAAAACCCCAACCCTAATCCGAAAAATAAACCTAAACTTAAACCTAACCCTAACCCTAAGCCTAAAGCTAACTCTAACACCTAACCTTAACCTGAACCCTAAACACTAATCCTAACCTTAAAACTAAACCTAAGCTTAAACATAACCCCTAACCCAAAACCTAAACCTAACCCTAACCCTAAACCTGACCCTAAACCTAATCCTAACCCTAACACTAAGCCGAACCCAAACCCTAAAACCCCTAAACCTAACTCTAAACCGAACCTTAACCCTAACCCTAACCCTAACAGTAACCCTAACCCTAACCCTAACAATAGCAACCCTAATTCTAACCCTAACCCCCTAACCGGTCATCAACAAATATTGTTTAACGTGACCTACTCTCTCAAGCGAGTGCAACTATCAATGCTCGAGCGGTTGGGGAATAACAAGGATCTCCTGGCATGGTGGTTAAAAACACTCCAGGTCCCCAGGTGTCTTCCGCTTCATCCTCACTTAACATAATTCTATCTCCGCCTTCAGCAGAAACTCGCCACACATATTCAACAGCTGACTCGCTTGGCAGCCTGGAGTATTTCTCTTTTATTCTTTCAACTTCTGTCGGTGTCCACGGCACGGTACGTATAGTGGTATGGATTTCGTCATTATCATCAACAGCTGATTTTAAAGCTACATGTTCAAGGGCAGAGACCAGAGTAGGAGCAGGGGCTTCCTTAGCTTCTTTTTGTGCACAAGATAAACAGGCGCCTAACACTGCACAAATCACTCCTTTATCTTCACCTGTTTGGAGCTTTTGTGAAACCTGACACTGTTTAACACATTCAACTACTTTCTTTTCACCCTTCCAAAACTTCTGGGCCCACTCCTTCCCGGCCTGGGAAAGGGCACAACACACAGGTGAAAAAACATAGCATAGAAGAGAATCATTTAATTTGGAAGGGACCTACAATGACCATGTAGTCCAACTGCCCGACACCTTCAGGGCTGAGCAAAGGCCAAAGCGAGTCATTGAGGGCATTGCCCAAAGGCCCCTTGGGCACGGACAGGCCGGGGGCACCGACCGCCTCTCGGGTAGCCTGTTCCAGTGCCCGGCTGTCCTCTCGGTAGAGAAACGGATCCTCGTGCCCAGCTGAACCTGCCCTGGTGCAGCTCTGAGCCGTTCCCACGCGTCCTGTCCCTGGATCCCAGGAGCAGAGCTCAGCACCTCCCCCTCACATCCCCTCCTCGGGAAGCTGTGGAGAGCGGTGAAGTGGGACAGGGAAACACACGGCTGTGGGCAAGAACAGTCAGGTTGGGGCCTGAGAATGAGGATTTTGGCCCTGAAAATGAGGCTTTGCAGGTGAGGACTCTGGACTGAGGCACAGGGAACCTTCCCCCGGCCCAGGGCAAGGTTGTGCCAGGCCAGAGCACGCAGGAGGTGGCCACATCTGCACCACGGCACGAGTGGCGACTCACCAACTTGGCAGGGCGCGGGGGCCTTTCTGTGCCCCGGGGTGCCTGGGGAGGGGGCAGGCTGCCTAAAGCCTCTCCCCTCCTCCTGCCCTCCAGGCCTCTGTGCTCCTGTGCTGCAGCAGGAGAGGGGATCAGGGGTGCCCAGGACGCAGTGGCCCTGGCTGGGGTGCGCAGGGCTCGGGGTGCCTGGAGCAGAGGCAGCACCGCCTGAGTCGGCAGAACAGGCGCCTGGTGCGGATCGGTGTCGCCCGACACCGATCAGGTGAGAAGAGACAACGTGTCGGGAAGAGAGGTTCAGGCCCCTTGACCTGTCCGTCAGGTAAAGGTCTCGCTTGGCTCCTCCTCCCAAAGAGACTTATCAAGTGCCCATTTTTATATCTTTGAAAATGTTGTGGTGAGGTAAGACTAAGTCAATTCTTGTGTATGGATTGGCTCTTGGCACGGAATGTCGTGTGGTCAGAAGCGGGACTCAGCAGTGTGACACGCCTTCAGAGCGGGCATCTTGGTGTGCGCATCCGGGGGCCATCTGTTCTTTATCCGAAGCGATCTCTGGCTGTGCGGCCTCCACGGCGCCCCACAGATCACTTGGTTTACAGTGGTGGGCCATCCCCCCTTGCTTCTGTCTGAGAAGATAAGCACCAGTCAGTTGCTCCCTTTGTTAACTCTTCGGCTCTTGGCGCCTCAGTCCCAGCATGTCTTTTGTCTTGTGTTGACAAGTCCAGCAAGGCCATCGCTTCCAGATGCCCTTAGTCCCTGTTTCCCGAGATAATTCAAGAGATTTACTGTTGCTTTCCTTACTTGTGATTGGTCTTCCCCTGCAAACAACAGGTCATCACCACAGTGTAATATCTTCACCTCCGGCTTTGCTTCCTATCCCTTTCCTACTTTTTCCAAGGCCTGTCCACACCATTCAGGAGATCCCTTCTATCCCTGGGCTAAAACTGTCCACTGAAACGGATGTTTCCGTCCTGTGTTGGGATCCTCCCATTCAAAAGCAAAACTTTCCCTGCTTTCCCTCTCTAATGGGCATACCCAAAAGGCATCCTTTCAATCAATCACTGAGAAGCATTTGCTGTTTTCAGGGATATGACTGATGATGGTGTAGGGATTGGGGACCGCAGGACACCATTCCCAGACTAGTTTGTTCATTTCCCTGAACTCTTGCACTAGTCTGTAAGATCCATCCCCTTTCTTTACTGGCAGTATAGGGGAGTTGTACGGGGACATGCACAGTTCCAGTAGCCCCTCTTTTAAAGTTTTCAGTTACTGGCTTCAATCCCAGTCTCCCTTCCTGTCAAATGGCCTATTGCCTCATCTTTCTTGGTCTGTTCTTGTTTAACAGTCCATTTCTAGGCCTCCTCGATTTCCAGGGCCCACCCACACAGGTTCCTCTATGTCGGTATCTCTTGCATCGTTAAGCGCAGTCGGACTACTACGTTGTTTCCCCATGGAATTAATCCTATCCCTAACTTCCCTATCAAATCTCTTCTCAACAAATGAGATCCTTCCAAAGTAAACTTCTTCCTCCTATTAACCTCAGCAGGACACGGGACCTCTGGTCTTTGGAAATGTGTATTTGTCAATGTCCAAGACTCGACCCTCTGCGAAGAGATCTCAGTGGTTCCCACAAGTCTCGCTTTCAGTTTTGTGCCTCAGGGAAAGGGTCAGATTTTAGGGCAAACACCGATAAAGCAAACACTCTGTTGGAACACAGCATTTGGAGAAGCATGTGGTGGGAGCTAAAACGACATCTTGACTAAAGTAGCCAGCTATGTCTGGGCTGCTGGAAAGCGTGGGCGTCGGGCAGCTCTGCGGGCAATGCCGCTTCCTTCGGGGGCTGCCATTTCCCCTCTGCCCTCTGCCTCCCTACAGAAAAGACTTGCCCAGGGGATGGAGAAATGCGGCTTCTGCTGGGGAAAGCCTCAGCCAGGGCTCAACTGGTGAAGCAAGCCTGGGGCCAGGGAGAGCCGAGGGGGCAGAGGTCCTGCAGGCAGCGGGACAGGCCAGGAAGGACGCTGCCGGCTCAGCTCGCCGCACATCGGAAGGACCCCACGGGCTTCTTCTTCTGGCTTTTTAATTATTCAAATGGAGTCGTTTTCCTGCCGAAGGCTGCACCTCCGCCTGCCTTAGCAGCAGCAGCAGCACAGCGCTCGCAGGTTGCGTCCCAGTGTCCGGCACCGCCGCCGCCACGGAGAGCCCAGCCTGTGCATGGTCTGAGCTGCCAGGGAACGGACGGAGGATTCACTGTCTCTCTCCAGGTTCTTGAGGGCTGTGACAGAAAGCAACAGAGCCGAGATGAACCCCTGCTGTGTGCAGAGACCCCCAGGCATCCCCTCCAGCCCGTGCTCCCTACTCACCCCTGCAGAGCCGGTAGATCTGCTGCTGGCTCCTCAGGTACCGTTCGGCAAGCCCTAGGCACAGAGCTGGGTCAGAGCCCCTGCTCCCCAGCACGCTGGTGCCAGCGCAGCGGCGGGGGCTGGGGCCAGGCTGCCAAAAGAGGGACCGCGGGGCTGTGGCTCACCGATGAACCTCACGGCCTCCTCTCGCAAGCTGGGCTGAGCATCCTCCAGGTACCGCAGGCTCTGACACAGGTATTTGTCAACCCTCCTTGTGTCCCGCGCCAGCTGGAGAGAGCAGAAGGACATGGGCATGTGGCAGTCCCTCCTCCCAGCGCCTGCCATTCCCCTTCCCACCCAGGCCATTGCCGTCTCCCAGCCAGGAGCCCTGTGGGGGGTCCCGAGACCCCCTCCCTCCCGCTGCAATGCCCAGATGGGCCAGAGTCTCCAGATCCTGGGGCTTGTCCTCACCAAGCACTCTCCAATCCTCCGTGTCTGCCATCTCTGCACCTGGGCTTTGAGCTTCTTCCAGCCGAGGAG
Organism: Opisthocomus hoazin; assembly: GCF_030867145.1. NCBI lineage: Eukaryota > Metazoa > Chordata > Aves > Opisthocomiformes > Opisthocomidae > Opisthocomus > Opisthocomus hoazin. The sequence goes on along the minus strand of NC_134452.1, from coordinate 1,029,839 downwards.
CTCTGCTGCAGCCAGGAGGGCTTCTCTGGAGGCCTGCAGAACAGCAGAAGCTGGGAGATAGCACCACGGCCTGGGGAGGGAGACCTGGCGTCCCCGTCCTCTTGGCTTTGTTGCTGGGCTGATCCCACCCTTAGGAAGCTGGGACGTGCCCTGGCCCAAACAGCCGGGGGTCTCTTCCCTGCATCACGCTTAGCTTTGAAGTCTGTACCTGGGCCACGCTGTCGACCTGGTCGCTCATGTGAAAGATCAGCGGGACCAGGAACCCCCGCACTTTGATCTTCATCTTCCACTCTTCGTTCTCCACCACTGACTGCAGCAGGATTCTGCAGAGGCTGATGGAGAGCTCTCGCAGCTGGCTGGAGTGCTGGTGGCAAGGAGGAGAGGTGGACTTGAGAAAGAGCGTCAGCCTGCCCGTGCTGGGCAGGGGCGTTGTCATGGCTGAGGTGAGGGGAGATTTAGGGGGTCCCATGCTTGGCTGCAAAGCCCAGAAGACATCCCACGAGAGCCCGGGGGAGCAGACCCTGCTCCACGGGCTGCCCACAGGGCTGGGCTGAAGGGCAACTGTCCTTGCAGGCTGCCCATGTGCGGGGCTCAGACTCCCTCATCAGCCTTACATGGTGAAAGAGGGACGAGAGATCCTCCACCAGCTGCACAGCGATGTGGCTGGCCTCGGTGCTGTTCAGGTGACCCATCACATTTCTGATGACCACCAGGAACTTCATCTTCATATTTGTGTAACCACCATGGAGCATCTTCATGATGTGTGGCAGGAGGTCCTTAATTTTTCTTGCCTGTATCAAAGACAGAGTTTCCCTTTGTCCAAGGCCAAGCCACCACCCCACTCACTGCACCAGCCCCGGGCTGCCAACTTGGCTCCCCTTGACAAAGCCCTGCTCACCGTGTCAGGTCTCTCTGACAGCGTGACGAGGACTCCGAGGATCAGGGAGACCGTCACCAGGTTTGGATGCCTCTCATTGCTCTCAAGCTGGGACTCGTCAGCAACATCCTCGGACTGAAGCTCGCTGCTGGCCGTCAGCTGAAGCAAACACAGCAGTGAGATACTGGCAGAGGCTGCAGGGCTCACGGAGGGTGATCAGCGCTTGCTGATGCCAAGATCACACCAAGACAGCTGGGTTTGTCAGGGAGGGATGGAGAGGGAGGGAGGGACAATGCCTGCCACGGCTGAAGGGCAGGCAGTGCAGCCACAGCCCACTTACATCCGCCAGCCAGAAGTCAGGGTCTTGTATGATCACATCCAGCATGTTTCCTGTTGCTTCCTTGTGAAAGATGCTGGAGTCTTTCATTGCCTCGATGAGCACCAGGACCATGTCTGTCCTCTCATGAGGCTTAAGGTATCTTGCGGATTCCTAGAGGAGGAAGGCGGGGAGCAAGGACAAGTCACACCGAGTGCCCTGATGGTGCTGCTGAGCTGGGTGATGCGAGCAGCCCTGGCGAGAGATGCCTGGCCGTGCTGGTGGCAGTGCCCGCGGGAAAGCTGGCAGCAGGGACTGCGGTGGCTGCTGAGGGGAGGATGAGAAGAGAGGGCAGTGGGGTGAGGGAGGACAGTTGGGCTCCTGGGCACAGTGTGCTGGTCCTGCAGCGAACCAGGGCTTGCTGGTGGTCAGGAGCTGCTGCTGGGACACTGAGTGCAGCCCTGGCACGGTCCCTGCTCCAGGACAGCAGCAACCCTCTCACCAGGGACAGCAAGGCCACGTCAGCCCCATTCATTCTGGACACCTTTGCTCACACGAGTGCCCTGCTGACGCCATGGAGAAGAGTCCCAGCAAGCGAGGAGCTCCTTACCCTGTTCATGACAGCGGTTGCACACTGCGAGTAGTCGATTTCACCTTCACAACGGAGCTGTGGTGCTTCATCTTTTAGCAGTGAGCGGCCTAAACAGCGGGGCAAACACACAAGAGTCAATGAGACACGGCAGCTTTGGTGGCAAGCTTACCAAACCCCCTCAGCTCTGCCTGCAAGATGGCAGGTCACAAGCGGTTGAGGAGATTTCTGGAGGGCATCAGGAAAAGCTTCTTGCTAGAAGCAGTGGTGGGAGCAGCCGGGGTGCTGCAGAGATGGATGTGCTCTTCACGAAGAGGGAAGACATGGCTTTGGGGCATGGTGATCAATGGTGGCTTTGTCTGTGGGGACCATAAAACCGCGTGTTTCAAGATCGTGAAAGGAGGGAGGAAGGAGAGCAGCAGAGAAGAGATGTTGGCCTTCAGGACAGCACTGAGCTTCTGCAGCCAAATGAGAGCTGGGATGCTGCGGGAAGCGGCTGTGAGGGCAAAGGAGGTCAAGAGGAGAAGCAGTCCCATCAGGAGGTGTCTGTGTGCCGAGGGATGAAGCCCGCCCCAACTTGTCTTACTCTTTTGATTCTCCATGAATTGTTGGAGGAAACGAAAAGCGTCTGTAGCCAGAGGGGCTGTGGCTTCACTGGAAGATTGGAAGAGGACGAGACATCCCAGCAGCCGTCCCAGGATCGGGATCTGGATGTCCCTGTAGCAGACAGGGCCGTAGGTGTCTCTTCCAGTGCGGTCAAAGGCCTGGGTGAGGGAGGCAGAAGAGCAGAAAGGGTGAGGGCGGGCAGCTGGTGCCAAAGCCCTGAAGCCCCGAGTGCCCAGGGCTGCATCCCTGGAGAGTCAGGGCTTTGCCGGGCCGTGCTGACCGCGGCTGCCAAAGCTGGGCAGCAGCCCCCGCACGGGGAGAGCTGCCAGCTGCCAAAGCTGTGCAGGGAGATGGGGGAGGTGGCCTGGCTGGAGGGTGCCTGGCTCCTTACCTCCACCGTGGGTTTGTCGGCCAGAAAACGGCTCAGGTACACAATCCTCTGCAGGGCCCTCTCCTGCACAGCCATGTTGTCTGAGGTGGCCAAATCCAAGAGCATCTGGGAAGAGAGAAGGTGCTGGTGAGCCCTGGGAGCAGACACGCACGGCAGCACAAGCAGCCCTGCTCAGTCCACAGAGGCTTCCTCTGATCTTCTCGAGCAAAACCTGTGGTGGGCTTTCTTCCCCTCAGGTCCCTCGCAGGCGTGGGACAAATCCCGCGGGCCAAGCTGGTGGCCAGGCAGCAAGGCAGATGCCCCCCTCTGCAGCTGCTGTGCTCTGGCAGAGCCCGCTGGGCGGCCCCCAGTTAGCCAAGGGAGCTGGGCACCCTCCCCACACTGTGCTCTCTCTGCATGGCACCGCCGTGAGCGCCGTCCACTCAAGAGCAGGCACCCCCTTCCCCCAGGGTGAGCAACTGCCCCTGTGAAGATCACGCTTTGCCCGTGCCAGACCTGAAAGATACTCTGCAGCCCCTCGCTGACCCTGGAGGCAGGATAGCTGAGCACCACGCTCTCTAGCATCTTGTCCATGGCCATCAGAGTCTGCAAGGAAGACAAAGGGCTGTGGCAGCCATTCCCTCTCCCCTCCAGGAGACTGACCTGACCTCCTGGCACCAAGGGAGGACTCCTGCCCTGCCTTGCGGTGCCCGGGAGAGATGCAGGGGCAGACAGTCTGCTGCGGGCAGAGCAGCCTGCGGCACTGGATGTGCGCGGGCACGGCGGAAGGGGACGAAGGGATGAGGGTGGGGAAGCAAAGCAGAGCCCCTGCCCTGCCTCGGGTGTCCGGTCGGATCCAGACCAGGGAGCAGCCCAGAGGGACTGGGGGCTCCTGTAGCTCACCCAGCTCTTACCATCCTGTAGAGGAAAAAGTGCTGGGCTTCTATTTCCCCTTTTGGAGGAAGCCAGAAGACGCTCCTGAAGCAGGCTGCTAGGAGGCTTCTCTCTTTGCCCTCCAGCACCCTCTGCACTGAGCTGCAAGAGAGAGGGGGGGTCAGTGGGACAGTGGTGCTGGGAGCGGTGCCTCGAGGCCTCGTGCAGGTGGAGGCAGACCTGTGGGGCAGGGTCCCCAAGAGGGACGGGCAGGTACCTCAATGCGATGATGGCATCCATGGCGAGGTGCCGCACTGGTGTGCTCAGTTGGTCCGTGGGTTCCTCGTCCAGCAGCATCTGTGGAGCACGACCAGGATGGCACCTGGCAGCTGCAGGCACCCAGTGCCACCAGACCCTCACCCTGCCCAAGCGCTGTCCTCACAGAGTGCCGGGGGGCCTGGCCCCTTTCCCCGGAGCCGCCGGGTGTCCCCTCACCTCAATACTCTCTACCAGCCTGAATCTGCGGCAGAAGATATCCAGGCCCTCTGACAAGCCAGTGAGCTGGACGGTTCTGAGCAGCAGGCGGATGCTGTCTAGGAACCTCATCTTCTGGTCCACATGCTGGCAGCCGGGGCACAGAGAGACAAACAGGGAGCGTGAGAGGGGACACACAGCCATGGACAGAAGATGCCAGCACAGCCGCATCAGAAATGGCCATGGTTACCTCTTCTGGACTGCTGACAAAAGCCACGATGAACTCCACAAGTTCTCTCTCCCGTTGGTATACGGGTAACCAGCTCGCATCTAGTAAAGGAGGAGAGGAGGGGGGCTGCAGAGAGGGTGTGGCGGCAGGAGAGCGCAGAGGCAGGAGCTCTGCCCTCCGTCCAGCCCCATGCCCCCTCCCTGGTCACAGTTGTCCCGTGCGCGTCAGGGCTGGAGGGTGCCCGGCAGACGGGCTGCGATGCTGGAGCACGGCGCAGCGGGGAAAGCCCCCAGTGCAGCGGGCTGAGGAGCTGGCTTGCAGCCGGGCAGGAAAAGTCCCCGCGTCCCACAGCACGGCCCTGGAGCACGAGCTGGGTCCCCTCTGCTCTCTCCCTCCTCGGGAGCCGGCACTCAGGCAGCATCATGGCCACCACCCGCGGGACCCCCGCTGCCAGCGTGCCGGGAAATGGCGATGCCGGCGTTGAGCACGGTGCGCTCGCTGGCCCCAGCCCTGCCCAGACCCACGGGGCCCCTCACTCACCAATCTGCAGTGGCTGGACCATGCACACCTCATCGGACTGCGGCAGAGAGCTGCTGTCCTGGGGAGCCCCATCCTCCTCGCAGGCCACCCCGGGGCAGCTGGGGGATCTCTCGGCCATCATGCGGGATGGATGAAAGGGATAGGGATGGACAAGGGGGAAGCTTCGGCAAAAAGGCTCGGCGCCGCGGGGAAAGACGTGGGCTGCGCTCGGGGGCTCCTCGGCAGCTCCGGGCTCCTGCCCTGTCCCGTCGCCGTCCTGCCGGACACTGCGGGCTGGAGGCTGCAGCCGTGCTGACCACGTGCAGCGCAGTGGAATGTCAGCAAGTGAGGTCACAAAGGGCCCCAGTGTGACCCAGGCAGGGAGGGGCAGGGCGTCCCCGGGGCTCTCGGGCACCTGGGTGCTCTCAGGGGGCCTCCAGCCCCCCTCTGCCCTTCTGTCCCCTCGGGACCTCCCTGCTGCCCTCCCGGCTGTCCCAGAGCCCCATGCTCAGACACCCCGGCGTGCCCCAATGACGTCCCTTGCCTCTCGGCGTACTGCAGAGCCCTGCCCCTGCCCCTCAACGGCGTTAAATGTGTCAAATTCACTCCAGCTCAGCAGAAATCCTGCTTTTCTGTCTCCTCAACTCTGCTCCTCCTCCCACCAAACAGGAAGAGCTCATGCCTTCCAGCCCTGGTACACTCCGGACCCCTTCCGAGGCCTTCAGTGCACCCCAGACCCCTCTGCGGGACCCCGAGCTGCCCTCAGGGACGACTGCGTGGTCCCGCTGGGGTGGAGGATCCCTGGGCTGCTGTGGCAGGGCTGCCCTCCAGCCTGTGTGGGGTGTTTGTGGCTGTCGTGGTTTAACCCCAGCCGCCAACTGAGTAGCACACAGCCGCTCGCTCACTCCCCCCACCCCGTTCTGATGGTGTGCTGGTTTCAGCTGGGATGGAGTTCGTTGTCTTCCTGTTAGTTGGTGGAGTGCTGCGGTTTGGGTTTGGGCTGATGACGATGCTGATAACGCGCTGATGTTTCGGTTCAGCTGCTAAGCAGGACTACGCAGCCAAGGACTCTGCCATACCGTAGGGTGTCATGCTGAGCATACACGGGGGTTAACTGGCCGCAGGGTGCCACGGCTTGGCAACTAACTGGGCAGTGGTCAGCGGGCGCTGAGCAATTGTACTGACCTATGCCCGACTCTTCTTCTGGGTCATTCAATAGGAAGGGCTTACGACCCGACGGGAATGGGGAACGTGCATTCTCCAAAACCCCACAATACCTAAGCAGGCTTGTGTTTCCTTTTTGCTGGTCGCTGCAGACGTAGCTGCCGTTGTGGTGATCACATCCATTGGGATCTGACGACGGCCATCTTGCCATTTGACACCTAAAGACCGGATCGCCTGCGCAGGTCGCTTGGCCTTACTTTGTTTGATGGCAAAGCCGGCTTTCAGAAGGATTTGGACTATTCTGTTCCCTTTCTCCAAACCTGCTGCTGCTGTGTTGCCCCACACGATGATGTCATCAAGGCACTGTAGGAGTTGCGGAGCTTTCCCCTGTTCCAAGCACACTCTGGATCAGCCCCTGGCAAGTGGTGGGGCTGTGTGGGGCAGCCGATTCCAGGTGTCCTGGACGCCCCTCCAAGGGACAGCAAACACTGGCCGGCACTCTGCTGCCGAGGGGATTGAGAAGAACACATCAGCATGGCGTACCACTCTGCTACCTTGGACTGCAGTGGATAGTGAAGTTCTAGCATGTCCGGCATGCTAGAGCTCACAGGCAGCAGGATAACTTCATCCAGGCCATGACAGCCTGCTGTCAGTCTCCACTCTCCATTAGACTTTCGCACCGGCCATACGGGACTCGTCAAGGATGAGCGAGTCCTGCTGATCCCTCCTTGACTCTCCAGTGGACGGATCAGCTTCTGGCTGGGGATCACAGAGTTCCTCGGCTAGCATGTCTGGCAGTTTCTCCACAGCTGAGACGCAGGCCCGTAGGGAGGAAGAGACACTCTGTATTGCCGGAGTTGACCCGCCAATTCATCCACTGTTTGTTCCTCTCCGTCTTGCCAGGTCTCAACTGCCAAGGAGTTGACATACGATGACGGTTCTCTCTGTACAAACTTCCACCACACGGGCCGCGTGCACTTCACTTTGTCTGGATCTTTGGGTAACTGCTCATTGTTCAAGTCATCATAAATCCCCTCTAGCACAGCTAAGTCCCTCCGGTACTGGATACCTCTCTCCATGGTGGTCCACTCGCCTGGGTGACACATAACATCTTCCTTGAAGGGACACCTTGCCTTCCCACCCGACAGCAGTCACCTCCAGAGGCCCCTTTTCCAATCGCTTTGTCAATACCCCCTTCCCTCGGAAGGAATCACAGCTGCTTGGCTTCCTTGCCCTTGATCCCAGGCTGCCGGTTCCATTACCCCAGCACTGGAGCCGCCCGGACGACGGCTGAAATCGCTGACCTGAAATGCTCTTGTATTCCCCACCTCTTCCAGACAGCAAATTCCTTCATCTTTGGCCAGACACAAAATTCAGTGCTGGGATTTGAACATGGTTACCCCGGCCTGATTGCCAGCAATATCACGAGTGGCTCGACCCACCTCTCCAATAAATCTCTTGATTTGTCATACCCTGCCACTTTCTGCCAGCAGCAATTTCTGTCACGCCCTTTGATTTAGTTCCTACTTGTTAACTACGAGAATGCTGCATTGCTGGGCAGCCCCAGGTGGGGTTCAGGGACTGCAGCTGCAAATGCTGCACTTGGACACTTCATAGCGTGCAGGTACCTAAGACGGGTATCAGAGCCCAGCTCTTTGGCTGGCCCTTGGACCGCAGGCAGAGACGACGCCTTGGTCCATGCTGTAACTGCTGTTCTGCCTTGTTCCTGGGTTGTGCATCTTAACGTTAGAGCGTCAAAGCAGTCTGAGCTGTGCTGGCGTCATCCTGCACGCAATAGCAGGGACGTACTGGACTCAAGGATTGCTCCCTTGGCAATGCAGTCGGGGTGTGGCGCGTATCTCCAGGTTGTTTGAGGAGGATGACTCTTAATTCCCGATGTCTCAGTAATAGAAGCATAAAGATGGGGAAAGCGGCAGGAATCTGCCCCTGAAGCAATTACTCCTTCCAAAAAATTCTGGAGGCGGCAGGAAAAATGGGGGAGTTACCCAGAAAGAATGTCATAAGCAGTGCTGCGAAGGAGAGCCTTACGCGAGCGGAGGGCGGCGGCAGGGCGTAGCTGGGGGAGGGGAGGGCCCAGTGCAGGCCATGCTCCTTTTCAGCTTCCCTCGCTCCTGCTGCATCCCCCTCGCTGCCATCTTTTGGGGAAATGGCGGCGTTGCTCCCTCATGGAACCTGGTGCCATCAGCACCTGAGGCAGAGCCCATGTGCACTGCGATGGGTGGGAACACCCAAACTGCCCCCAGGACCCTGGCCCAGCCCCTGTCTCCCCACACCTCCGGCAGCCGAGAGCTGCCATGGAGCCACTGCCCAGCATGACCATGCTGGGGCACCTCCAGAGCTCTGCTCTGCCCGAGCTGACTGGGGCCGGGCGACTGGGGGCAACTGGGACGGGATGGGAAGAGGTGGCTGAGGACTCGCTGCCTGGGAATCTCAGGAGGGGAGTGACTCTCTTTTTGCCATCGGACCCCCTCCAGACCTCTGTGCTCTGCTGGGAACCCTCCGGAGCCCGTCACAGTGCAGGGAAGTGGCCGTGCAGCAACAGCAGACGCTGGGCCTGGCTGGGATGCCCGGAGACCCGCGGGGTGGCCGGAGCTGGAAGCACCCTTCCTGTGCCCTGTCCTGGCTGCGTGCTGGAGGGGACGGCAGGCCCCTGTGGCACAGCCCAGCTTCTGCTGCTGGGTCTGGGCTGAGCTGTGGGAGTGGGGAAGGATGGCTGCAGGGCCAGGAGACGCGGCTGCAACCCGAGGCCTTCGCGGGGCTGTCGTTCAAAGCAGCGTCCCTGCACCCCGGGGTGCCGTGTGTGCGGAAGCACTCTGGGACTCAAGGCAAGGAGAACTTCTGCCCTGGCTCACGCGCAAGGATGTGCGAGCCCAGAGCGTGCTGGAGGCGGGCAGCTCTCAACATCGGGACCAACGATAACCTGCAAGCTTGGCAGAGAGCAAGCGCCTTTTGTTGCCGCGCGATGTCTCAGCAGGGGCTGCTTGGGCTAAAGCTTCTCTGCTCTCTTCTCCTCTGCTCTCCTTTCCTCTCGGTTTCGTAGTGCAGCAGAGCAGCTGCGAGCTCCTGGGCTGGGAGCTGTTGCCATCCCGCAGCTTGGGTTCTTGCACGGGGATGGGGAGGAGGTGCAGCCAGCATCGCACACACTGCTGGCTGTTTTACCACTGATTGGAGGGGTCGGGGAGCTGTCTGGAACCTCTCTGTGGAAAGATATCTGACATAGCCTGTCACGGTCGTGCTGAGAGAGGCGCAGCCTGTGCGGGTCAGCGGCGCAGAGGAGCCCGGTCTGCTCACGTCCCCGGGCCAGGCTGCACCGCTCTCTCTGCTTGGCCCTGCCCTGCCCAGAAAGGCTTCCCCAAAGCTCCGGGTGGGGAGCAGAGCCAGAGAGACCTCACCAGGCTCCCGCTCCCAGCCCTCAGCTGTGAGGAAGGCGCAGAGTGTCACACCGTGCCCACCCCCTTGTCGCCAGCTCCCGCTGAAGTGAAGTCAAGGCTAACGTGGCTGCAAGCAAGCAGCTGCTGCAGCTGCCCCAGCTGGGCGGCTCTGATCTACCACGTGTCAAACCCCGTCCTTTGCAAAGACACCTCAGGGGTCCCAATGCCAGGACATCCCCTCTGAAACACAGGTCTCGGGCAGCTCTTACAAGACGGCTGATCTGAAGGCAGCTGCCAGAGTTTGGCTGCTGCAGGTGCACAAGTGGAAACAAGGCCAAAAAAGGAAAGCCAAACAGCACAACCCTGAATGCTTTACCTTGCGGCCCGGGGAGGTCTGATAGAGCCGGTTTCTGGTTAAACCGGCAGAGACCATCGTCACTGCCGGTGGGAGTGGATCTCGGCAGTGCAGGACACAACAGAAATCATTCCCTGCAACCACCCAGAAGCGAGGAGTTGTTTCCAGCCCAGGCACTCAGCCATGGCCAGCAACAACATCCAGGCAGGAGACCGCAGCAAGGGGGAAACGGCAGCCGTGGGGAGATCCAGGAGAGCTGGAGCAGCCCTCCCTCTCCCCCAGGAACAGGCAGGGCATGCTCAGGACAGGAGCATCACCTCACCTGGGCCTCAGACAGCTCCACAGGGTTTGTGTCTGGGAGGAACTTCAGGGCCTGCCCCTGGACGCGTCTGAGGTCCCGACAAGCTGCCAGCGCCATCCCGAGAGCCTTGTCCAGGAAAAGCTGAAAGAGAAGGGGCCGAGCCCGGCCTGTCAGGAGATGGCTGGCCCCAGAGAGACGCGGCAGCGCCCGGCAGCAGGTGAAGCTCGCCGCGGGGCCAGGCTGCAGCCAGGCACTGGGGCAGCCCGGGCGGAAGCGCTTTTTGGGGGTGAGGGAAGGGGAAGCAGTGAAAACCGCGGGCGTGGGGCAGGAGATCCACCTTCTGGCAGGAGTCGGGGACAGAGCTGCCCAGCTGCTGGCTCAGCTCCGGGCTCAGGGCCACGCTCCAAGCCTTGTCTTCGATGGGCTTCAGCGATGCTGGCAGGAACTGGGGTGAACAGGAGAGGAAGCGAGTGTTCCGCTGCCCTTGGACTTTTCCACACACGCGTCCTGGGATGCTGCTGGGGGAGAGCTGCCAGGAGCAGCAATCTCTTCCCCCACCCCACACAAACCTCTTTTCACCAGCCTCCCTCCCACAGCTCTGTCTGCTCCCTTCTCTCCCCTCTCTTTGTGACACCCCCCAAGGATGCTGTACTTTAAGCACATGGTGCTCCCGCTCTGCAGAGTCCAGGGACCTCTCGGTTCTTCCTCAAAAGCAAGAGGAAGCAAAAGCTTTTGCTGCTATTGAAGCTCACAATAAAAGACGAGCCCGGTGGTCTCCTCTGCGGGCAGACCTCTCAAAAGTCCCAGGCTAGCAGGCCAGAAAGGGCCTGCGAGCCTCTGCGCCAAAGCCCTTGCAAGGCCAAAGACACAGGAGGGGTCGCACGGGCAATGTCAGAGCAGAGGATTCAACCTGGGGAAGGATGCGCTTCCTGCGGCTCATCCCCGCTGCTTGGCCGCAGCTCCCAGGACAACGCCGGCTCCCGAGTCCCAGCACACGTTGGCAACACACATTTTCTCCTGAACGACCCCCTGCTTTCTGCCCATTTCACAGAATCACGCAGAATCCCAGAATGGGAGGGGTTGGAAGGGACCTGTGTGGGTCATCCAGTCCAAACCCCCTGCCAAAGCAGGGTCACCCAGAGCAGGCAGCACAGGACCGCTTCCAGGCGGGTTTTGAATATCTCCAGAGAAGGAGACTCCACAGCCTCCCTGGGCAACCTGTTCCAGGGCTCCGTCACCCTCAGAGGAAAGAAGTTCTTCCTCATGTTCAGACAGAACTTCCTCTGCTTCAGCACTGGACACAGTACTGCGGATGGGGCCTCACTAGGGCAGTGTAGAGGGGAAGGAGAACCTCCCTCGACCTACTGCCCACAGTCCTCCTCGTGCATCCCAGGATCCCATTGGCCTTCTTGGCAGCCAGGGCACACTGCTGCCTCATGGTCAACCTGTCGTCCACCAGCACACCCAGGTCCCTCTCCACAGAGGTGCACTCCAGCAGGTCCCCCCCAAGCTTGTACTGGTGCATGGGGTTGTTCCTCCCCAGGTGCAGGACCCTGCCCTTGCCCTTGTTCAACCTCAGCAGGTTCCTCTCTGCCCAACTTGCCAGCCTGTCCAGGTCACGCTGAAGGGCAGCACAGCCTGCCGGTGTATCCACCACTCCTCTCAGTTCTGTGTCGTCAGCAAACTGGCTGAGGCTACACTCTAACTCTTCATGCAGGTCGTTGATGAAGAAGTGAAACAAGACTGGGCCCAGTACTCACCCTGGATGGACACCACTAGTTACAGGCCTGCAACTAGACCCAGCGCCGCTGATGACAACCCTCTGAGTTCTGCCTTTCAGCCAGTTCTCAATCCACCTCACTGACCACTCATCCAGCCCACACTTCCTGAGCTTCCCTAGGAGGATGTTACGGGAGACAGTGTCGAAAGCCTAGCTGAAGTCGAGGTAGACAACATCCACGGCTCTCCCCTCACCTACCCAGCCGGGGTTGCCATCGTAAAAAGCTATCAGATTGGTCAAGCATGATTTCTCCTTGGTGAATCCATGCTGACTACTCCTGATAAGCTTCTTTTCCTCCACTTGCTCGATGATGACCTCCAGGATGAGCTGCTCCATCACCTTTCCCGGGGTGGAGGTGAGGCTGAGCGGCCTGTACTTCCCTGGGTCCTCCTTTTAGTGCCCTAGAGATGCAGGCCGGGCAAAGACTCAGGGCACTGCGGTGGGGACTTGTGGAGTCCTGGCTGAATGAGAGGGAACATAGCTTGCTGCATTGAGCAACCCAGGTTCCGATCTGGAAGTGAGCCTTGGGAGCTGCTGACACGGAACCCTGCTGGGAAGGGAGAGCGACGAGCTCGGGACACTGGAGCAGGGGGAACGTCACCGTTTCCTGCCACACTGTCACTTCCTTCCTGCCACGCTCTTGTTTCCTGCCACAGTACTGTTTTCACATTGAGATGCAGCTCTGCAGCAATCACAACGAGTTGCAGTAGTTTTGCCTATCTATGGGTTGAGGGTCTGACTAATCAGATGCTGTAATAGTTTTGCTATATAATCCTTTGTTTTTGCCGACTAATAAAGGTGAACGATCATACTCATTACAACGTTTCCGTAACCCATGCCAACATTTGGTAGCAGCAGATGAACGGTTTCCCTGCAGGAGTCCCTCAGTCTGCGGTGAGCAGCTAGAGAGGGGGCGTGGGAACAACGGCTGGGAGGGTCCTGCCTGGGTGCGAACGCGCAGGGCAGACACAGACGGCCGACTCCCAGGAATTTTCGAGCCACACTGGGGCTGCCTGGCGCAGCTAAATTTTAAGGTGGAGGCCGTGGTCGCAGGCATGAATGTGGATGCTGCGGCAACGTTGCTCGTCGGTATTCTCTCTAAGAGAGGAATAGACGCAACGGCGAAGCGACTCATGAAGTTGATTAAACTGGAGCAACAATGGGGTCTCTTTGCGGATACCCCGGTACTGTTTTCCATCTCGGAATGGCAAGAGTTAGGAGAGACTATGTGGGAAAGGACAAGAACGGGGGAGGAAAAGGAGGAAAGAGAGATAAAAGCCATCCGTGAGCTCTGGCGAACAGTATTACAGACCTTAAAAGCCATGAAAGCTGAACGAGAGGTGGCGTGAGCTGTAGCTCAGATGCTAGCTGCGGAGTCTGGGA